>NC_133665.1:90069834-90369834 GCF_037893015.1 Macrotis lagotis
GAGTACTGGTCCTGGAGTCAGGAGAACCCGACTTCAAATATGACCTCAGACACTTAATAATTTCCTAGCTGTGTGATCTTGAGCAAGTCATTTAACACCATTTCCTTAAAAAAAAAATAAAGTTAAAAAAAGAAAAAGGAAGATCAATATGATAGCCATTATAAGGATATAGGGTAACAACTACAAAAAGTTTAAAAACTATTATTCAATAAGAATATTAAATCAAATCAAATACAGTTTTAGATGGAAAATTAGAGTTATGCATTCAGCTTTAGAGAAATCATAAATAATATAAAATATTACATTTTAAAAGTAAACGTTTGTTTAGAAGTGTGGTTGTCCTGAGACCAGGAAGTTGAACAAGTTACTTCATTAGTTATGCTTCAAAGCATAAATTCCACATTGTGGATACAAGTAGAAGTTGGCTTTGCACAGATAATCTAATGAAAGGTATCAGGAGGCCTGTGACATAGTTTTGCTTCTGCACATATGCTCTCGAATTGAGTTATTTACTCATCAGGATACCACTGAAGAGAGAAGCCAAGATAATTCTCATATGGAAAGATGCATTTCTTATTGAGAGATGGTTTAACATAGGTTCAATAGTAGAATATGATAATCATTCCTCCTTCCTACATGAAATATTGAAGGATTTTCTTTCAAAAATACTACTTTGGAGCATTGGGAGATGGGAGTGAATATAAAACAAATTTCCATGGAATTTTGAAATTGGAAAAAATTCAGCAATTTGTCTACATGTAACTGCCAAGCACTAAATAAACATTGATTTTGTTTTATGAGTTAATGGATTAAACTGGATTCCATGGCATTTTTGTAACATACACAGCACACATGGGTTGAGTCAAGTCTCTAAAGCATCTGGGTGATTGCTGCTGATCACAGAACTTTCCAGCTGTCATTATTTCAGAATAACACTGCTAAAGAAGTTTGCATTGGACAGTGTTGCTGATCAATGCAAAACAATGAAGAAAAGAAAAATAAGAGGCAAGATTCTCTTACTACCAAAAGGTTTAGCTATTCCTTGAAATACTTTGTATTAAAATGGAAGTTCTTACATGGAAATAATTTCTGTGTGTGTGTGTGTGTGTGTTTGTGTGTGTGTTTCTTTAGGTCCCAAAGATATCTTAAACTCAACATGTTCAAAACTGAACTGGTTACCTTTTATCAAAACACCTCCCATTTTCAAATTTTATTATTATCATTAAGAAATTGCAGATACTGAAGTGGATAGAGCACTGTCCCTGGAGTCAGGAGTACCTGAGTTCAAATCCAGCCTCAGACATTTAATAATTGCCTAGCTGTATAACTTTAGGTAAGTTACTTAACCCTGTTGCCTTAAATAAATGAACTAATAAATAAATTCAGGATACCATTATCTTTCCAGTTCTTCATTCTTGTAACTTAGCCATCATTCTTGATTTCTTCCTCTTCTATTTCTTCCATACATTCTATGGGAAACGTCTGCCAGTTTTACTTTTTTGACATGTCTTGTATTTGCCCATTTCTCTCCTCTGACACTACCACAACCCTGATTTAGGATCTCACATCTGAACTATTTCCATAACCTACTGGTCAGTTTGCCTGTTCCAGGTGTTTCAACACTCCAGTTCATTCTCTACTCAAATGTCAAATGATCTTCCTAAAGCCCAGTTTTGTCCGTGTCCCCTCCCTATGGAATAATCTCCAATGGCTTTCTCTTACCTCCAGGATTAAGTATAAAATCCTCTATTTAAAGTTCAATGATCTTCACAACCTCTCCCCTCCCCCTACCTTTCCAGGCTTTTTACATCTTTTATCTTTCACTCCATACCACCCCTCCCCCAACATATTCTTTAAAACAGTTACACTGGACTCATTATTGTTCCTTCACAAGATATTCATTATGCTTGGCACACTCTCTCCTCATTTCTACTTCCTGACTTCTTTAGTTTTCTTCCAGTCCCTTCTAAATCTTGATCTTCTACAGGGCTTCACTCCCAAATGGTAACTGTTTCTAGGTTGGGGGTGGTCGAAAGGAACAAAAAAAAAAGAAATGAAAGAAATTTATATGATAACCTTATTATATATTTAAAAGAAATAGCAAGTTGTATATAATAGGTTTGCTGTTTCATGTGCAATCATCTTTTTTTTAATTAAGCCACATTATGGAATTTTTTTACTCTATAACTTAAAAATAAAAATTAAATTAAAAAGGAAAAGAAAATATCATTATTATACTCATCATTCAGAGGTTATCTGAGTGCATATGCTCTTATGTGGGTTTGTGTGTATGTGTCACTTTATGTCACTATTATGTACCGAGACATGATGATAGAAAGAACATAGAAAGACCTCTAATGAAATCAATATATTATGGGAGAGAATCTTTCAAAATGTGATCTGTCTTGAGGATTAACTAGATTATAAAAAAAATGCATGATCTTCAAAGTTTGAGGGGCCTATGATTAAACCAATCCAACAAACAAATAAAACTTTTCATACTTAAAAAAGCCTTTAAGAGAATAGCTGCAGTATTCCTAAGGAGCACATTCCAGTGTTTCATAAGCCTTACCTTGGATCAGACATCATTTCTCCTGGGCCCTTCTCATAGAAACTTATTCTAGCAACTACTCCTACCTAAGGTTCAAGAATCTATGACAATTTTATGATAATGTGGGCTAATTTCTTTGAACCTACTCAATGCAAAATCTAATAACCCTCCATGACCTTGATTCTTCTCCCTGACATCAATATATATATATACTTCACATGGTCCAACATAACTTCTTCATGTGTACCAACATATCTACTAAATTTTTATAAATGAACCAATTTGCTTTTCAAACTGACAAAATCCTGAGGATGATTAGCCTGAAAAAAGGCTTTATAGGGGTATGAAGGAGATATCTTTAAGTATATGAAAGATGTACATATACAGTAAAGATTATACTTCAGTTTAACTGCTGAGGGAGGAACAGGGGCAATATATACATACATATATATACATGTATATGTATATATCCATATATGTGTATGTATATATATATATATATATGTGTATATATATATATATATATATATATATAGAGATATATATATAGAGAGAGAGAGAGAGAGAGAGAGAGAGAGAGAGAGAGAGACACTTTGGCTTAACCTAGGAAAGTTTTTATAACAACTAAAGCTGTCCAAAAATAGGATTGAAAGTCTCATAGAAAAGTAAGTTCACCATCCCTAGAGTGATGCAAAGAAAAGATGGATGATACTGTTAGTTATAGAAGGAATTTAAGTTTTGAATAAGGATGAAATGAAATTTCCTCTGATATCCCCTTGAATTCTGTAAATCTATGATTCTATTTTCTAGTTAACCTAAATCCAGTCAATAATATGATTATTATTAATAATAAAAAATATCTAAAATACATATAGTACTTTAAGGATTTAAAATATTTTTTCATGTTTTACCTATTTGATTCTCACAACAATTTATCCAGGTTGCTGCTATTGTTATCCTCACCTTACAGATGAAGAAATTGAAACTGGACAAGTTAAATAACTTTCTGAAGATCACATAACTAGTAGGTAGGATATGAACTTTTCTTTTTGAATTTAAGGGCAGTACTCATTGCAATTTTCCATCTAGATGCCTGTACCACAAATGTGCTATTAATCATTCAGTGGAGGTTCAGTGGTATGGAGACCCCATATGTTGACTTAAAAGAGAAAAGAAAAATGTCTTAATTTACATAAAGATATAAATAGACCAAGGAAGTTAAGCAATTCTGAGATTTCCTATTGAATACCTATTTATAAGTAAAAATGTATATCCTATACTAACACCAAGAGAAAAACTAGTGCCATAAATATTATTCAATTTTCCTAAATGTGTTCTTAGGTAGATTGTCTTGATTTTACCCTTTGGAGTATTGAGACAAAAGTTTTCCTAGGAGCAATTATGTGGATGTCACCTTCCACCCCATGGGATAGGACAGAGCAGGAAAAAGCCACACAAGAGGTACTATTGCCTGCTTAATCTTTTTTTCTTGGCCCCAGTTCCATTACTATTATAATGAATATTTTGATGTGGAATTCTATGGTAAGAGATGCAGAGTTTGGTCCTGGAACCTTATGACTTATTGAAAGGAGAGAAAAATATAAACAATTTAGGGAAAAAGAGGCCTTCTGTGGTATCCAACAAGACTGGTAAATGGAATAGGCCAGATTTTAATTGCAGGATAAAAATATGAAGACCTAAAGTGTATGCTTTATTTTTATTTAAATTTATTTTTATTTTTAATTTAATTTTTTATTTAATTAAATTAATTTTATTTTTGTTCAAATTTATTTACTTTGATCCTGGACTTTATTTTATAGACTATATGGACTATACTTGTAAATTATAGTAATCAAATGATAAAACACTGAATCAAACTTTCCTTAAACATCTACACAGCCCTGGGTTCAGGACTAATAAAAACAGAAACAAAGAAACACACAAAAGAATTCAATCCCTGTCTTTCAGATTAGATCATGCAGATGACCATAAACTATCCACTGGAATTTTGAGATGTCCTTCTGTTGGTTGTTTTAGCTTTTTTTGCTGTTCTATTTTTCTCAGCAGTTTTTTTTAACTTAGAATTTTTTTTCCCAGTTGCATATAAGATCAATTTTTAAACTCTCATTTTTAAAATTTTGAGTTCTAAATTCTCTCTTTTCCTCCCTCCATCTCCCTTATTGAGAAGGCAAGCAATTCTATACAGCTTTGTTATGTGTAGTCCTGCAAAACATTTCCATATTAGTCATTTTGTGAAAGAAAACATAAACAAATAAAACCTCCAGAAAAAAATTAAATAAAAAAATATGCTTCCATCTGAATTCAGACACTATCAGGTTCTTTCTCTGACAATAATAGCATTAGTTATCTTGTATCACTACATTGTTGAGAATAGCTTAAGACATTCACAGTTGTCCTCACAGTCACAAAATTGTTGTTACTTTGTACATACTACATGTCACTTTGCATCAGCTCATGTCTTTCCAGTTTTATCTAAAAGCATCCTGCTTATCATTTCTTATAGCACAAAAGTATTCCATTACAATCATATAACACAATTCTCTCAGCCGTTTCCCAATTGATGGGCATTCCTTCAATTTCCAATTCTTTGGCACAAGAAAACAGCTGCAATTAATATTTTAAAAAAATTTTTAGGGTTTTTTTTTGCAAGGTAATGCGGTTAAGTGGCTTGCCCGAGGCCACAAAACTAGGTAATTATTATTAAGTGCCTGAGGATGGATTTGAACTCAGATACTCCTGACTCCAGGGCCGGTTCTCTATCTGCTGCACCACCTAGCTCCCCCTAATTAATATTTTTTTGTGATTATAATCCCTTTCTTCCCTTTTTTTCTTTTTCTTTCTTTTTGGATACAGACCTAGTAGTAGTAGTGGTTTTGCTAGGTCAAAGGTATGCATGGCTTTATGGACCTTTGGATATAGTTCCAAATTATTCTCCAGACTGGTTGAATTAGTTCATAATTCCATCAACAATCCATTAATAAATCTCATTTTTCCTATATCCCTTGCAATATTTATCATTTTCCTTTTCTGTCCATCAGAATATCTAATAGATATGAGATAGTACCTTATCATTATTTCAATTTGCATTTCTCCAATCAATAATGACAGAGCATTTTTTCACCTGACTATAAATAACATCAATTACTTCAACTGAAAGCTGTTAAATATTTTTTGCTTATTTATCAATTGGGGAAATTTCATTAGGTTTGCTATATATTTGAGAAATGAGACCCTTTTTCAGAGAAATTGGTTCCAAAAATCTATTGTTAATTTGTATTTCTGTCCATTCAATTTCCTCTCTGTTTATTCTTCTCTTTCTTTACACCCTGTCCTTCCTCAAAAGTATTTTGTTTCTCACTATGCCTCCCCTAATCTGCTCTAGTTCTCTCATTCCTCACCCTTTCTCTCACCTCCTTCCCCTCCTAATTATAGAATAAGATAGATTTCCATACCCAATTGAGTTTCTCTGTTATTCCTGCTTTGAATTAAATCAGCTCACTTACCTTCTTGCTCTTCCTCTATACTATGAAAGCTTTTTCTTGTCTCTTTTATTTGAAATAACTTGTCCCATTTTCCCTTTCCCTTTCTCTTTCTCCCCCAGTATATTTTTTAGATATTATCTCTTCATATTCAATTTATACTGGATATTTCATCCATTATATGTATATGTATATGTATGTATGTATATATGCCTTATCATTTTCCCATGTAGCGTTGTAGGACTTGTATATGTCCCATATAGGACTTGTTAAATCACCTTAGGATTTCCCTTTCTTGTTTACCCTTTTAAGCTTCTCTTCAGTCTTGTATTTTAAAATCAATTTTTTATTCAGTTCTAGTCTTTCATGTAGAATGATTGAAAATTCTTTATTTTATTTTATTGAATATCCATTTCCCCTTTGAAGGATTATACTCAGTTTTGCTGGGTAAGTAATTATTGATTGTAATCATAGTTCCTTTTTCTTTTGGAATATAATTTTTTCAGAATCTCCAATTGTCAATTATAGAAGCTGTTAAATCTTATTTTAATCCGACTGTGGCTCCATGATATTTGAATTGTTTCTTTCTTATTGTTTATAATATTTTCTCCTTGACTGGGAGCTCTGGAATTTGGGTATTTTTATTTTAGAGACTCTTTCAGGAGGTGATTGGTGGATTCTTTCAATGTTTATTTTACCCTCTGGTTCTAGAATACCAGGGCAGTTTTTCTTAATAATTTCTTGAAAGATCATGTCTATGTTCTTTATTTTTATGATAATTTTCATGTAATCCAAAAATTTTTAAATTATCTCTGCTTTATCTGTTTCCTAGGTCAGTTGTTTTTCTAATGGGATATTTCACATTGTTTTCTATTTTTTCCATTCTTTTGGTTTTATTTTATTGTTTCTTGATTTCCCACAAAGTCATTAACTTCCATTTGTTCAGTTCTAATTTTGAAGAAATTATTTTCTTCAATGTGCTTTTGTACCTTATTTCTATTTAGTTGTTTATACTTTTTAAGGAGATTTTTTTCTTCAATGAATTTTTGTGCCTATTTTTAAATTTGACCAGTTTTACTTTTTAAGACATTTTCCTCCTCATTGACTTCTTTATAAAACTCTTTTACCATTTGATCTAGGCTTTTCTTTTATGGTGCAATTTTCCTCAGTATTTTTTTGCATTTTCTTTACCAACTGATTTTCTTATGTCATTCTTATTTCTCTTCCCAATTTTTCTTCTATCTCTCTTACTTGAGTTTCAAAATCCTTTTTTAAATTTGTTTCATTTCCTTAGAAGTTCATAGTTTTCTTTGAGGTTTTGAATGTAGGAAATTTGACTTTATTATCTTTTTTAGTGTGTGTTTTGATCTTCCTTGTAACCTTAACAACTGTGTATGGTCAGAATGTTTTCTAACGCTTGCCTATTTTTTAACTTTTAACTATTTTTAAAAGTAGGGCCCTGCTTTCATGCAATATCCTCAGTTTTATAAATTTTGTATGAATGTTTTCAGAGTTGCTACTAGAGTTCAATATATTTTCAGTTGTTCCAAGGTGGTATGATGTAAGGAGAAGTGTCTTTACAACTCTTCTGGTCTGTGATCTGGTGAGTGACCAAAAGTACTCTTTGCTGCCCTGGAATGGGAGGGGGAGGGGATTAAGGTTATTGCTACGCAATAGCCCTACCTTGCTCTAAGATTACTAACTGGGTCTGTGACCTGGATCCAAGTATGTGAAAAATATCAGAATCCTGCCTCAGTATTAGCAAAAAGACCCCTGTAATTTCTTTCTGACCAGTTGTTTGACTCCCTTACGATCTGGGAACTGAGAACTCTGAAATGAACTGCTAATTAAGTGACTCCTATGGTCTGCTTCTGGCTTGCTGGGTCTGGTCTGGGCTGATGGAATTTGTACTGGATTGTGCTCTAGTCTCACTCAGATATGACAGACTTTTTCTTCTGAGCTTTTAAGTTGTATTTGTCTGGACATTTATTTTATTCTATTCTTTTGTGGCATCTGTTGCTCTAGGAATTGTTTTATGACATTATTTAAAGAGTTTAGAAGTTTTAGGGGAGAACTTAGGCAAGTTGCTGTCTTTTCTCTTCTCTTCAGTTCCACACTGTTCTAGTCTTAATAAAAAAAAATAATTATTACTAGAAAGCTTATTTCCCTTGTAAGGATGGCAAAACACATGCCATATATTGGAAGATTATTGACATAGCATTGACCTAACAACAACAAACTTATTTTGAAAGAAAGGGAGAACAGATGGGTAGCCCTAGCCTTATTCTTCTGGCCCATGAATTATTAAGAGATTCAGGGGATAACTTCTTTGGAGGATTTATGGTAGGACAAGGGCCAAACTGTACAGGATAAGAAGGTAAAAGATTTGTATTGCTTCATCCCAGAGACTATAACTGATATGTATCTGTGGAAGTTGGAAAAATAAAAAAGAAATAGGGCCAGGAATCAGGGAAAACAAAAGCAAAGAACCACCCACTGCTTAAGTTCAACGATGTGGGAAGCTTTAGAAAGTCTAGGGTTACCTCTCATGGAAGGCTTTTTTATTGGAATTATTGAAGCGTTTTCTTTTCAGGTATGGGTTGGACAGCATGACTACTGATATCCCTGCAACTTCTGAAATAGTAATTCTATGTGGATGGAGTTGGTCGGGGAAGGGGAGAATCTGAGACAGAGGAGAGAATCAACATCTGTTGAAAACGGTGCCTAAAATAAGCAGGGCACTCTGCTAGGTTGAGAGAGAAGCAAAGTTTAGATAAAACAGTAACTGATACTATGACTTTTACAGTCTAGCAGGATCATGGCCCTTAGAGTCAATAGTAGGCTTAGAGATCATTGACTCTAATCACCTGATTCTTTAGACAAAGCCAAGGTTTAGAGGAATTCATGGTCATAGAGATAACAACTCTCAGAAGGAAGATTTAAATACAGATCTTTAAGGGTAAACTCAACAATCTTTTCCTTATACAATATATACCCCATGAGTCTGAGATCTTAAAGATGATAAAACATCAACAATACCAATAAAAGTCAACTCTAAACTGAAGTGATAAAGCAGAAAATTTAAAAATGTCTATCATTGTTCAATTGTTTTAATCATTTCTAATTCTTTGTGATCACATGGACCATATTGTCCATGAGGTTTTCTTGGCAAAGATGCTGAAGTGGTTTACCATTTCCTTTTCCATGGGATTAAGGCAAATGGATATTAGGTGACTTGCTCAGGTTTACATAGTTATTGTCAGAGGTCAGATTTTAATTCAAGTCTTCCTAATTTCTGACTATCCCCTGAGCCATCTAGATGCTTTTCTACTTATCTATATGTATTATCTATCAACCTACCTATATTTAATTTTGAATCATAAGTAAGAGACCACTGCTTCTCCTATGGAGAATACTTAGTCACAGAAAGATTTCATCCTTACCACTTATCTCTTAGGAAACTTTTTGACTTACAAAAGCTGCTCTTCCTGATTTTGGCTTCAAATTTCAACTAGGAAAGACACAGTAGACCAAACATATTTAGTAGCTGAACATACTACAGAAATTCTACATCTACTCTTCACTCTTTCCAAATTTCTATTTCTAGACCCTAGCCTTAAAATATATGCTGTAATAAATTAAGTGCTTAAAACAATCAGGAAAATTGTAAAAGGAAATGGGAGCACCTGGAGAACTTCATAATTGATAGGAAATTCTTTTTCAGAATTATATAGGAAATCGAAAATGAAAACTAACAAACGTTTTTTTTCAAACATATCTCCCTATGATTCATTTGATTTTGATTCCCCAAAAACAGTGATTTAAAAAAAAATTATATCTATGTTAGAAGTCTGAAATAGTGGAAAGATTGCTGAACCTGGAGCCAGGAAAACTTGAATTCAAATCCTTTCTCAGACAAGTACTAAGTGTCTGACCTTGAGCATGCCATTGAAATTCTCTGGCCGTCAGTTTCCTCTTAATAAAAAGAGAGAATTGAACTATATTATCCCTAAGGTTCCTTCAAGTTTTAAATATGGTCTACAATGATATGAGCAATGAGTAGGATCACAAAGACTACTGAATTTTGTTTTTTTAACTTCGTCCTTCTGAATTGCACTTAGGTTTCACCTATTTTGATATTGTTCCCCTTTCTTTCTCACATTAAAATATGTGTATGTATGTATCTAGCTATCTATTTATGACTTTCTTTTCTCATAGAGATGCATGGAGAGAGGAAGAAAATGAAAATACAAATATCCCCATTTTTTAAATGAGTATACACATTCCAAAAACCTGAAGTCATGATCCAAGCATTTACTGACTTTCTGCCATTGGGCACTGTACTTTATTTCCCTGAGCTTAAGTCCAGTGGTTTTTCTACTCTACCCTGGCACAGAAATAGATTTGGGTTTCATAAGATTATGAGGGGATCAGGGATCTGTGTATGTTCTATTTTTTAATATTTCTATCACTGATTTAGATATTTATAGAATGCCCATCAAATTTGGAAAAGACAAGGTTGAGAGGAATTGCTAAAAAAATTGGATGAAAGAGTCAGGATCAAAAAACATCGATTTGAAGTTGGAGTGGTTTGATAAAATTAAATTAAGACATATTTGCCTAAAAAGACCTTAAAAAGCTTAATATGGGGGAGTTGTGTCTAGATAGCAGTTTATTGAGAAGGATCTTGGATTATCAACTCAATAGTATTCTACAGTCTTGAATATTTTGTCAGATTTTTAAAAAGCTAATGACATTTTAGACTGAATTGAGAAGACTAATTTCCCAAAAGAGGGGAAAATGATAGGCCTATTTCCCTGGGTTCTGGTGATACTGAACCTGGAGAGGCCCACATTTTTGGAAGAATTAATAATCTGGAAACCATTCAGAAAACTGTGTTGAGGAGAGTCAAGACACCTGAAGTAAAGCTATAATACGGTTGTTTGAAGGAATTGGGGTCATTTAATTTGGAGAAGAGAAAATTCAGGTGGGATACCTTTTCCCAAGTATTTTAAAGTTTATGTTAAAGGGGGATTAGATGTTATCTCATGGTCTCAGAGTTTGATACTGAGAATAGTGGGCAGAAATATCAGAGATTCCCATTTTAGCCTAACTCATTAACAAAAATATTTTATAAGGGAGATTCAGAAAAATCTGGGTACTTTTATATAAGAGTTTCTCCTTATAAAAACTGGTTCAGTGAAAGTTGGGTATTTAATGATTGGTAGTACTATTGAAAGGATTCTTATTCAGTTAAGGATATGATAAAATGCCCTCTGAAGCTTTCAAATTCCTGAAATTGGGGCAATAAGGGGGCCAAGTGGAGAGGACACCAGCCTTAGAGTCAGGAGGAATTTGGCTTCAGACACTTAATTACCTAGCTGTGTGACCTTGGGTAAGTCACTTAAGCCCATTCATTTAAATAAAATAAAAATTTTAAAAAGCCCTGAAATTTTTTTGGGAAAAAAAGCTTTCATGAAATTCATCTTTACTGCAATGGCAAATGTCTTTTATTGGATTCCCAAGGGACATGTTAAAGTAATAATAATCCCCAAACAATTATTTTATTAGCACATTTCCCTATCTCTAGAAATGTATTTTTGTCCTTCAAAGAGCAATTATTTCCTAATTGCTCTGCTTTGGCGATTAAAACTCCTACTCAAACTAATAAGAACATTTGTTGATGTAGTCCTGGGAAAGATTTATAAGAGAACATTTCCTTATTTATTTTATTTTTTGAAGTAACTTTTGTAAGTGAAATTCTTCAAATATTGAGTTTTACCTAGTTAATATATTTTAATAATAATAAAAGGTTAATAATAACCTTTTGCATCTTCAGCACAGTGGGTAATTAATGACAGAAACCAAGGATTGCAACTTCCTTCTAATTGAAGGGTAGAAATGATATAACATCTGAAGTTGCTCTCTGTATGTATGCATGTGTTTCTTAGGAACTCTGCTGAGAAGTGCCAAAGTCTGGAGGTTTTTTTTTTTCCCCTAGGTCTGGCGAGATCGAACACTTAGCATGTCAAAATGTTTCATTGCATGGTTCACTCTGCACAACCTTTAAGCTACCTGATTCATCACTGGAAACCAAGCAGTTGTTAATGTCTCTCCAAAGTCATTGTTTCCCTTTTTCCTATTAAAGTGCAACTGTGAGGAAGTGATTGTTCTTCTAATTGTTTTTCTTCAAGCTACACTTATCCTTTCTTACACTTCCATTGGGACCTTGACAAATTATGACTTTGCCAGAGGAAAATTGGATGTTTGTCCATTGGTCCTTGAGATAACTTCTTTCTTCAAAATTGAAAAATGTAAGAAGTACAAAAAATAGGAAGACAAGACCTGTCACCCCTTGGAAGGATTGCTTGGTTGCCTGGCACCATGGAAATTTGTCAAACTGTATGGAGAAGGTTGTCCCACCCTAGATGTTGCTTGTGTCTGTGTAGGAGAGCAATGGAATATCTGTTATAAAAGAGATAAAACAAGTTAATGGTAGTTTTTATATGAAATATCAAACCTCAATATAACGTGAGTTAAAAATACTTGGCATATACCTTCTTTAGGGTCTAGTGGTATATATAGTCTCACCTTAGTATTTTTAAATAATTTTGCAAAGGATAAGATAGCCATATACATTCATGGAATCAATAGAATTACAAAAATTGTCTAGTTCCACTTTCTTATATGTCTCTTGCCCTTTGGTACATGCACCTTACACATTAGATACCCTTATTGTGTCTTTCCACAAACCCTTACATCCCATCTCACTCTCAAAGCAGAAATTTCTTTTTGAAAAGCTCAGAAATGCAGCATTTACATGACTAGGAGATTAATTTTGCTACACAAAAGGGTGAGTGTGTCAGTTGAAACATTTACTTGAATCTTCAAGGTCTCCCTTAATTTCAGTCTTTATACTTTTATTGATATCTCTCATTGATTTTCAGTTGATATATTTCAATGCATTGGGTCTAAAGATCCAGACTTGTAACAGACAGTCTCATACATTACTACATAGTTGGAGTTGGTGAAAGCTTATTCACCCTCTTACACCACTCGTGAATCCTCTCTCCCAGTCACATTCTACTCATGTTTTCCAAGTTCCATACCTGACAAATACACTGAATAGCTTCTCCGACTTGGTAGTAATTCACCAACTAGTCCACAAAAAATAGTGACTTGTTTTCAAGCTGAAATGAATGTCACACTTTTGTTCTCGTCCCCCATACATTAAACATTTACTTTGTCTACAAACGCCAACTTTCCTCCCAAATCCTTCCTCCAATACTTCCAGTCAGTTTTTAAGGACCAATACTATCCCAGATTTTTCTGTTTTTTTTTTAATTGGAATGGAGAATAATTGACATGTGTGCTTGTGGATGTTGAAAAGTATGAATAAATTATTAAAATTAATAATTAATTGAATGAAGTCATTAATGTAAAGCACTTTGCAAACTTTAAATTATTAAATAAATGATGGTTCTTATTTGACTAGTCACCAGACCTCCAGTTTGGTGATAACTTCATTCCCTGATTCTTTGACTGACACTTCTGTTGAACAGTATTGCTAGAGCAACACATAAGTGTTCTAGTAAATGTTTAACAACCAACCTCTCCAGAAAAAAAATAGGCACATACAGTTTTAAATTTAATAAGCATCATTAACACTTTACAACTGGTCAACAACAAATAAATCATGATCTAATTTATAGTGATCACAGATTTCTGAGGTATAAATGCTCATAATGAAAATTCACCAAACAGCTCTACAAGCTGGTTAGAGTGATTCTAGAACTTTCTGGTTTCCTTTTCTGTTCCAGGTCTCCTTAATATTGGACATTGTCTTCATGAGATCTATTCATTTTTTTTTTATTTTTACAAGACATTAGGGATAAATGACTTGCCTAAGGTCACACAACTCAGGTACCCCTGACTCCAGGGCTGGTGCTTTATCCACTGCACCACCTAGCCTCCCAGAAGATTGAATTTTAAAAAATGAGTGAGGGTTAAGCTATTGGGATAAATGATGTGCTACAATACAATAACAGTGGGCAGACAAGAAGAAAGCAGAGTCAGGAAAACAATTTATAATGTGACCAAACACTGAAAAAAATAAATTTGAAAGACTCAAAAACTACGATACAATACAACCTTGATTTCTCAGGTCTAATGATGAATTAGGTCTAATGTATCATCCTGATACAGAGAAAATGTACTAAATATACTTAAGGAAATACACATTTTTTGTAAATAGTATTCTAATTTTTTCTCCCTCCTTCTCTCTGATCTTCTCTTTCCAAGATAGCAAGCAAGCTAATATAGGTTATTTATGTGCAATCATATTAATTACATATTAATTAATATGTAAACATATTAGTCATTAGGCATTTTATGAAATAAGAATAAGAACAGAAGGAATCTCCCCTACCCTCCAAAAAACACACACACACACACACACACACACACACACACACACAAATGAAAATAATATGTTTCGTTCTGAATTCAGATGGCATAGTGCCTTCTCTGGATGGAAATGGTATTTTCCATCACAAATCCTTTAGAGTCGTGTTTGATTATTGTACTGCTGATAAAAGCAAGTTCATCATAGTTGATCATTGCATAATGTTTCATTAATGTGTATGTTTGTCTTGTTCTGCTCACTGCACTCATCATCAGTTCATGCAAATCTTTCCAGACTTTTCTGAAGTCCAGCTACTTATGACTACCTTTGGAGCAAAAGTACTCCATCACATTCAAATATCACAATTTGTCCAACCATTCTCCACCTGATAGACATCCCCTCTATTTTCAATTCATTGCCACTATGAAAAGAGTTGCAATAAATATTTTTGTATATGTGGGTTTCTACACTTTCTTATAATCTCTTTGAGATAAATATTTAGTAGTGGTATTACTGGGTCAAAGGGTATGCACAGTTTTGTTGCTAGTTGGCTATAATGACAGATTACTCTGAAGAAAGCTGGACCAGTTCACAACCCCACCAACAAAGCATAGTGTCCCAATTTTCCCACATCTCCTCCAATATTGACCATTTTCCTTTTTTATATATTGGTCAGTCTCATGATTGAAGTGAAGTGGTACCTTAGAATTGTTTTAATTTGCATTTCTCTAATCAATAATGATTAACTGCTTATCACTTCTTATAACAAAATAATATTCCTATGAATTCACATACCACAACTTGTTCAGCCATTCCTCAACTGATGGGCATTTCCTCAGTTTCCAGTTCTTTGGAGAGGCACTTTTTTGTGGAAATTTGTGTTCCTTGACTATATATATATATCTGTTGTTGTTTATTTTTTCCCTCTTTTTTTAATTTATGGAGATGGGAGATAGAGGAAATAAATGCTTATTACTTAAAAAGTAAATTTAATTAAAAAGAAGAAAATATTCCATAGGTCTTATTCTCTTAATTTTTATAGTTGATAGAGTTATAAGATTTAGTCTGAAGGGACTTTAAAATCAACAGCTTCGGGGCGGCTAGGTGGCGCAGTGGATAACGCACCGGCCTTGCAGTCAGGAGTACCTGAGTTCAAATCCAGTCTCAAACACTTAAGAATTACCTAGCTGTGTGGCCTTGGGAAACCCACTTAACCCCATTTGCCTTGCAAAAAAAGCCCTAAAAAATAACAAAATAAAATAGAATCAACAGCTTCTATCTTCTGTTGCTATAGGTGAGGATACGGATGATTAGAGAATGACTTGACCAGGTTAAAGACTTAGAAGAAGAAGATTTTAAAAAGTTCTAATTTCAGATACAATGACATTCCCATGTCATTACACAATTTACGCCAGTCTAGGTTATTTTGGAAATATCCTCACTATATCCATTCAACATCAGGATAAGATAATTAGTAGAGAATTTATTTTCTAGAGACTCACACCATTGGAAACTCACATATTGAGGTAACAGCCATGGTTTGATCAAATGTAAATGACTGCATGGTATTATTCACATATGCAGCTGAGCCATTGACAAGGGGGTGACTACAGTTTTAATACTTATAAGAAACTCAACAAATCAAACCTATTAAACAGTCCTTGATTTTGAATGTGAACTAGAAAAAGAACATATTCTTCTCATTCCAGTGCCCCCCCTTACTCATGAATGACGTGGCAAACTAGTGTGGTTGAGCAATCTCATAACACAATGTCTGTCTATTTTTCTTAAACATTTTCCAACTGTATCATGTGAGTTTGTTATTGTTGTTGATTATATTCTGTTTTTCCTAAATCCCCACAGCTGGAGTTCTGTTCATTTTGCTTTAACCTCCTTAGAGTTTGGAAAAGTCAGACAAATTCCAAAGGCTAAATTGTCCTGAGTTAAAATGGTTTTCCTTCATCCCTAATCCAGAAGGTTTAATGAATATAAAACTCATTTAGAACTTCTTGTTAATTCTCAACTAGAGATTCTTTATCATGCTGTAGGATTAAAGGTCTAAGGACTGAAGCATCTGGAGTGGGTCCCATACTTTCCTCCAGATGTACCATGACTTCACTAATTGTCTGGTTCTCTGATAGACATAGACTGTTTAATGATTAAGTGAATAGAAAAGAAGCTAAAGTCTCAAGATTTCCATTTCTGGTTCCTTGTGTGTTTTGTGACAAGCCATACCTCTGCACTGACTTTTCTGGAGTTTGGTTTTATGTAGTGTCAAGGGGATTCAATATATGAAATCACAGAACTGGTGATTTGGAAGGAATCTCAGTGGCCATCTGGTTGAATCCATACCCACAAAATAATCTTTACTACAATATATCTAACAAATTTTTGGACAGTCAGTGACAAAGATCTCCTGGGAAGAAAAACACTCAGACCTAATGATTATAACATTTTTTTAAAATGAAGCTTAAATTTGTCCTTACATGGGGAATCCTACCTGGGAACAGGTCTATACTTCACAAAGTGAGGTGAAGATTAGATAGGTATCCAGATTACTTGATATGATAGCCATCCAATCCAAAGAAATTCTATTATTTTGAACTGACTAGATTAGATATGTTTAGGAAAGTGGTCTAAGGATGTTGAGTAGTGTTATTACTCAGTTCATTTATGGACTATAGAGATGGTGTTATTTAAGTAAGAAATCAAATCTAATGACATACAAACATAAAGGACTGTGAATGTTATGTGAGACTGATAATGTACATAGGGATAAGTACTCTGGTTTCCTCAAGAAATAAATCAAAAGTTTGCATTTTGCAAATGACTAGATAGATCAAGAATAAAATAAAGACTGGCATTTTTAATTCAACTTGACCATAATATTTCCATAAAGGCAGTAGAGAAGGGGCTTATGGGATATAGTCACTAGAGGGTAGGAAAAAAAAAAGAATTACTAGATCTGCTCCCAGCACAAGGTCATTTTATGAATAGAGGATGTCATTTATTAGTCAAGCATAAATAATATGGATAACACTTTGCATTTATGTGAAGCCATAAATAAACTGATTTTCAGGACCAACACCTTTTAAATGAAATTATTAAGCATTTTACTGAATCTTTTCCAGAATGGTCCATTAATTAGACTGTAGAGGCTTTTTAAAATGGTGACTCACAACATTTAAATCATAAATTATTAACTTTTAAATGGGCTACTCTGAAATGCAGAGTTTTCTGCAACAAAAAGAACTCTAAATTTTCAATTATAGAATCAGCATGAATTTCTTTCACTGAGCATCTACTCCTACTTTTAATGGTTGATTTGCTTAATTTCTCATTTTTTTATTAAAATGCAATTTGCACAAAAAAGCAAAATGAAATATTCAAAAGAATGCAATAGTCTATAGGAACAAAGAAAATCAACCAAAAGAAATGTTTGAAAATTGAATAAATCTAATTTGTCTACAAAACTGGATAGTCTGATAGTTTGCCTAATTAAAACAACCTATTTCTAACAACTCCTTGTCTATGTGCCATTAATATACCCCAGTAAGACAAAATGCAATGTTTTGGTTCATAGGCAAAGAATAAATTTTGAATACATTGGGACCAATACAAGCTATACAAGGAGTTGGAGAATGGTAGTGGCTACTGAAGTTCTTAAAGGGGAATGTTATTTCTGTCTCTGTCTCTGTCTCTGTCTCTGTCTCTGTCTCTGTCTCTGTCTCTGTCGTCTCTGTTTCTGTCTCTGTGTCTCTGTCTCTGTCTCTGTCTCTGTCTCTGTCTCTGTCTCTGTCTCTCTCTCTCTCTCTCTCTCTCTCTCTCCACACACACACACACACACACACACACACACACACACACACGAACAGATTGTGGAGTATGGGTTGATAGGGTTTGGAAACTAATTGGATGTGAGGGAAGGAATCAAGGAAAGATGAATGATAAGTCAAAACTAATTCCATAATTAAATTAAATACTTGTAAATAAATACTGGTAAATAACATACTTCTGCTAGATCATGATGTGGAAGTTTCCAAGAAAGCCAATGCACAGGATGGGTTCTATTTTTGCAAATGACTAGATAGATCAAGAATAAAATAAAGGCTGACATTTCAGATAGAAAACTGGTTCATAAGACCAAAAGATTTCTAGCAACAAAGAACTTTAGATATTTTCTATTCCAATTCTCTCATTTTATAGGTCAGGGAAATTGTTCCTTAGAGAAAGAAAGGTCATAGAATTAGTCAAAGGAAAACCAAAAATGTGGTCTTTGGCTCTCTCCTTCCCCTTCTTCCCAACTCTGCCCCCTCCTCCCCACTCCACACACTTCTGACACCCTGAAATAGAAATAAAATTTTCTCCATCTTTGAGACCCTGTTCATGAATTTCTGTCTCACTTGGTTTGGTTTTTCAGTGACTTCCCACCTTCTTGTTTCCTCCACTCTAGATATTTCAGAAAGATACTCAGACTCTCATGGTGACTGTAGAAAATACAGCTCTATTAATTGGTTCTCCTAGGAATTTTTTTTCTCCTAGAGTTTTACTTTGAAAAATATTATGAAATATCTTCATCGAAACCCTCTTCTCATTTCCCACTTTTGAAAGTTCAATTTATGCACACTCTTTTACCTCTTTTTTGTATTCTTAGTGCACTTAGTAAAGAATATTGAGTAACAAACCTTGGACTCTTGGCATGGAAACTTGAGCTCTGATTTGTCCTAAATATCTAGACAGACTTCAAGTACAAGTTCAATGAAATGTATTTAAGTTATCTAATAACCAATCTTGAGAAGTTCCAAGGAACTTAGCAATATATATTTCTTTTTTAGAAAGACAAAGGTATTCACGTCCTAGAATGGCCATGATGAGGGAGAAAGAATCTAGAGCCATGTTGCAGTTAAAGATGTTTTCAAGTAAAACTTTTTGTTTTCTCTTTTGGAATAGAGCAGGGGGAGTTCAGATCCATAGTGGGAGAGGAAATTGTGTCAACTCTTTCAGTTTATATAGATCAACAGTTCATCTGTAATTTACTATTATGAGAGGGTTTTTTGAATTACTAAGAATTTAATACAGCTACCCACTGACACATGTTTCAGGATATTAGACCAGAGCAACCACTTCCAGAACCTGAGCTTAAACATACATGGAAAAAAAAGATAAATGTTCTATAGTAAAGAACATTTGCTAAATTATGAGAAAGAATACAAGATTTGAAGACATTATTTGTTTCCTGAAAACTCCAGACCAAAGTGGTCAAACTCATGGACTACAAGCTACATTGCTGGCAACATTTCTGAGTGAGACCTAAATGAGATTAAAGAAATGATCAGGAAATATTTAACAAAATAAAATATAATAAAACACAATGTGAATATGCAATTTTACAATCAATACATGGAGCCAATAGGTATCCTTTTATATGATTTAGTGGCTCCCATTTTTATCTGAATTTAACACAATTGCTCCAGACATCAGAAATGAAGGAGAAATGAACAAATTCAGCACCCAAGGACAAAAATGGTAATAGAAAAACAACTGGGAGGACTTAATTCTAAATGTGCACAAAAAAGATAGAAGTGAAGGAGAAATCAGATGGAAGTAATACTGGAGAGATGAACCTGGAACATTATGGACAGAACCTTGTGAATTAATTTTGTGGGACAACAGTGCAAAATGAGAGATTACATAAGAAGAAAAGATGAGCAAGGAGACAGAGAGGAGTATAATAAAATTAAAGGTTAAAAAAGGAGGGAAGAGTAAAACTTGTGGTAGTTCAGAAAAATAAAAGATTGTAGTGGAGTGCATGGTGAGGGAGAAAAATTGAAAAAGTAGGGAAAAATAGGGAGGCTTTACTTTGGTAGTAGGAGAGAATGCTTTTGTGGGTGAGAAGTTCTTTGAACACATTTTACTGAGTATTATCTAGGGGATTTGGTGCTTTAAATGAGCTCTTATCTAATCTCAAAAGTGGGGGAAGTAGTTGCATATACCTGGGCAAAGACTCCTTAGGGGAAAAAAGACATGGACCCAGGGAAAAGTTTTTCAGACAAATGAGAATTCTATCGATCAATGTTAGGCTTCATAGTCAGGAATCTAGTGTTGAATGGTTCTACCACTGGGCAGTGTCCTTTTTGTCACATCCTAGAATTGGCATTTTTCTGAGAATGAAGCACAATGAATAAAGGGGAAATCCATGTTCTGCAAGACAGTGGCAGAAACTACCTAGAGGAGAGAGAGCCAAGGGACACTTTGGATATTTAATAGAGGAGAGAGAAATTTAATTATAACAATCATGCATCTGACCTACAGTATATAGGACAGACAAAGAAAGGAAGAGAACTCGTTTATGAAAAGAATCCTAAAAATGAAATTTTAAAAGTTAATTAGCAGGGCTAGTTGGAGGTAGGGTAGAGTGGGATACATTGGACTAACTGAAAGGAGAAAAAATAAAGGAAATAAGAAATTAAGTGAAAAGTTAAGTCACCAGATAGAAACCAATAAAGAAATAAAAAGTCATGAATAAGCAAAACTCCAAAGAAAAAGGAATAATAAATGGCAAGGGGAGTATTGACAGTGGAAGGAACAGAGCCAGTTGGAGTAGAGCCACCTAAAAGCGGCTAAGTTAAAGTAACTGAAAAAATGTCATCCTGTATTTACAGTGGAACAAGAGGAAAAAAAATTATAACTTGAAAAAATCAATATTAGAGACAAATGAAAGAAAATATAAACTTAATTCTCATAAATTAAAATGTGAATGGATTAAGGAATCCAATAAAACAATAAAGAGTGGCAGATTGGATTAGAAAACAAAACCCTACAATGTGTTGTTTATAAGAAACACATTTGAAAAACAAAAATATACTGAAAATAAAACCTTGGAGAATGTGAAAAAAATTAACTGTGTTTAAAATTAATCCAAAAACTGCATGAGTTGTAATCATGCTTTAAGAGAAAGCAAAAGGAAATATTCAAAATATTAAAAGATATAAACAAGGAAACTACATTATCCTGTAAAAGAACTATAGACAATAAACCAATATCATTCCTAAACTTATATGTTTTTAATGCCTTAGCATCTAAATTCATAAAGGAAACAATAGCCAAGCTCTCAGAAGACATAATAACACAATAATGAAAGGAAACTTCAGTATTTCTCTTTCTCTTTTTTTTTGGATAAGTGTACCAGAAAAATAAGCAGAATGGAGAAATATGAAACTGAACACATGGCTGATAAACTATAGTTAAAAGACTTATGAAAACTTCTAAACATTACTATAAATTACTATTTCTCAACACAACATAGAAATTTTACCCAAAATATTACCATTTATAAGGGCACTGAAGTGATACAAATATAAAAAATGTCAAAATATTGCATTTATATACTTTATAGAGCATAACAATAAAAAATAGTCATTGGGTCAAGATCACAAAAAAACATTGACCATTTAATAATGAAATTCTGAATAATGAGTAGATAAAAGAACAAGTTGTAGAAATAATTATGTAAAAGTAGATGATATCATTTTCTTTGTATGCAGCTAAAACAGTTCTGAGGAAGAAAAGATCACATCCCTACAAAATTACACTAACAAAATAAAAAAGAGAGAGTAGTTTTTGAACTTAGTATAAATTTAAAAATTAGAAAGCTAACAAATAAACTTAAATTAAGCTTAAAATAGGAGATATTAAAAATTGGAGTAGAAATTGGTAAATTGGAATAAAAAACATAGAAAAGGCTATAAAATAAAACTAAATAATGGTTCTTTGAAAAGATTAATAAAAAATTATAAATTCCATCTGATCTGATTAAAAAGAGGAAAGTAGATAATCAATTCATTAAAATAGCAAATAAAGTGATTTTATAACAAAATCAGAAGAAACAAAAAGATATCCACAATGTAATATTCATATTATATTTTAGCAAAACTGAGACCATAGAAGAAATAGATTAATAGTTTCAAAATTCCTATAAAAGAATTATCAAAGATGGTGGTAGAGGGTGAAATCTGGTCCTATATGGATTCACAGGAGAATTCTATCCAATATTTAAAGAATAATTAGAAACTATTATTTTCAAATTATTTTCAAAAATTTTGCCAGAATTCTTTTTCAAGATAAAATATAGTCCTTCTTCCTAAATAGAATAAAGATAGGACACAGGAAAAAAAAAACTTTAATCAATATTACTAATGAGTATTGACCCAAAAGTTAACAAATACTTTCTGGGATGGAGCCAGGAAGGCTAGGTGAAGTTAACATGCTCCAGTACCTTTTCCCTACCAATGATAAATGAAGCCTCTGCATTCATATTAAATCTACAGATTGCACCAAGAAAAAGAGAAAATCCAAAGAAGTTTTCAATGGTTGACATTGTGGAGGATCTTCAGTGAAGGTCTGTCTCTGGGGAAAAAGGGGATGTAAAGCCCAGATAAACAGGAGAGCAGGAAAGGCAGGAGGAGGATCTTAGCCACAAAAATTTTAACAAAATACTGTCAAATAGAGTACAACATTTTTTCAAGAAATCATTTTTTATGACTAATTAGAATTTATACCAGAGATGAAAGAATGGTTCAAAATAATGGAAACAATAAAATTAATCACCTTAAAAATCAAAACATTGAAAACCATGATTATCTCAAAAAATCAAGAAAAAGCCTTTGACAAAGTATAAACATTTATATTAAAAATCCTACAAAATATAAGTAGAGGAACTTTTTAAAATAACATAAAAAAGGGCAACTAGGTGGTACAATGGTTAGAACACCTGCCCTGGAGTCAGGAGTACCTGAGTTCAAATCCAGCCTTAGACACTTAATTACTTAGCTGTGTGGCCTTGGGCAAGCCACTTTAACCCCATTGCCTTGCCAAAAAAAAAAAAAAACAACAACCCCAGAACTAAAAAAAATTAAAAAATAAAATAAAGCATCTAACTAAAATCAAAACTAGGCATCATATGCAATGGGGATATAGTACAACAAATAAAAGATGCCCCCTATATTCACTATTTAATAATACAGTTTCAGAAATGGTAGCAACAGCAATAAGATCAGCAATAAATTAAAAATCTAACTTAAGGTAAAGAAGAGGAAAAAAAAACTATCCCTTTTTACCGATTTGTGTATATATCTATATCTATATCATCTCTATCTCTATCTCTATCTCTATCTCTATCTCTATATCATCTATATATCCATACCCATACCCATACCCATACCCATATCCATATCCATATCCATATCCATATTCCTATCTATCTATCTATCTATCTATCTACCTATCTACTTGCAAAATTCTAGGGAATTTTCAAAAATACTATATGAAAAAAAAGACAAATTCAACAGTTTCAGTCTTTAAAATAAATCCTCAAAAATAAATAAAATTTGAAAGTCCAAGAAACATTAATAGAAAGGGAAATCCCTTCCCAAATAACTGCAAAATGCATAAACTAGGTGGGCATTTATGTACCAAAGTACACCAAAGATAGATTCAATTATAAATTATAAAGCACTTCTTAAAGAAAAAAAGAGCAACCTAAATAGTCAGAGGAATATTTGGTCTTCAAGCCTAGGCCATGCCAATAAAATAAAAGTGACAAAACCACTAAACTTAATTTCCATTATTAATGTTATACCTATCAAATTACGAAGGGAATGTTTTAAGGAATTTGATAAAATAGTAACCAAAATTTCTTGGAAAAACAAAATTATATATTATCAAGATGAGAAATTATGAGAAGTAGGGAGGGAGGGGAATAGTGCTTCCAGATGCCAAACTATATTATAAAGCAGCAGTCACCAAAAACATCTGGTATTGTTTAATGAAAAAATACAGATATCAATGGAATAGACTAACCAAGGAGAAATCAGAAAGAATGAAAATCATTAACCAAATCTTTGATAAAGTGGAAAACATAAATTACTAGCAAAAAAACCCCAACCTCTTTATGTTAAAATGCATTTTTAAAATAAAAAGCAATCTTATAAAAGTTAGGCTTAGATCAACACCTTATACCATATCCAATAAGGCATTCAAAAAGGATATCCAATCCTTTATCTCTCCCTACAGTTTTATTTTTTTTAATTACCCCATCATACTTAGTTCAACCCATGCTTTTTTTCCCAAACTATCCAAATAATGATGACAGTCATAAAAGCACTGATAATGTTTTCACATACAGGAAGAAAACAATTTGACTTCATTAAGTTCCTTATAATAGATCTTTAATATAAATAGAAATTTATGTTTCTACTGGGTATTATATGTCAGATTTTCCCTTCAGTTCTGCTGTTTTGGTCATAAAAACCCAAAAGTCTTTCAATTCATTAAATATCCATTTTTAAATTCAAGATTATACTTAACTTTTCTGGTTAAATTATTACTGGTCATAACCCCAGTTTTTTTGCTCTACAAAATATAATAATACAAGACCTATGATCTTTCAACATAGTAACTATTAGATCTTGTATAATTCTTATTCTAACTATTTAAAATGTTTTTATTTTTTGTTGTTGTTGCTTCTGATAGTTTCTCCTTTATCTGGAAGCTTTGAAACTTGGCTATGGTATTCCTATAATTTTCCTCCTGGGATCTCTTCCAGGTTGTTATAAGTGGATTTTTTTTATTTCTGTTTTGGTTTCTTGTTCTAGAAATTCAGGGAAATTTTCCTTGATAGTTTTTTTTATTTTATCATAATTTTTAGATAGTTTGACTATTCTTATATTGTTTCTCTTGTTTTCCCTGATAAGATATTTGACATTTACTATTTTTTATTCTTTTTATTTTTTTATTATTTTTTTGGTGTCTTCAAACATCATTAGTTTCCCTTTGCTCAATTCTAATTTTTAAGGAATCTTTTAAATTTCTTATTCTCTAATCCAAATTGGTTGACTTTCTTTTCATAATTTTCTTGAATTTTTCTCATTTTTCCAAATTTTTTTCTTATTATCTTCATTTTATTTTTGAAGTCATTCATAAGTTCTTTCAATATCTTTTTTGTGCTTGAGGCCATTTGACATTTCTCATGTAAAAAGGTGCAGGTTTTTAAACTCCATTATCTTCCTCTGAATATGAATCCAGATCTTCTCTGTTCCCATAGTAGCCATTTATGTTTGAGTTCTTTCTTCCCTGCTAACTCATTTTTATTTTTGCTTTTTGTTTTATTTTTTATTTATCAGCTATTAGTGTAATCAAGTTCTAGTTCTGAGGTATGGGGAATAATGCATTTTTACTGTTATTTTCTCAGATCTATCCCAAGTACAACCTTGGGTTCTCTTCTCTGCTACTAAGTCATAGATAGGGTTCCCTGTAAAATTGTAAAATAAATTATCTTACTCCCTACAGTCCCTCTGATGGCTGCAAATGACAGCTGGCCTCTGAACTAAGCCAGGGATTCTATTCTCCTACCTGAGTCCACAGCCAACAGGCTCCCCATCTCTCAGTTGCTACACCTACCAGGTGTGTGCTAGTTTCTTCTCCCTTATAGAATCAGCCCAGTCTGGGACTCATCTAGTCAGCACAGTTCTATCCCTGAAGGTTGAGAGCCTTCTAAAGTTTTCTTAGGAAAACAATGCTTTGTTCTGACTTTTGGTTGTTGCTACTCTGTCATTTTTGTAGTTGTTATTTTTGGTTTTGTGGTGGACATTTGGAGACTGAAAATTTTCTGACTTATTCTACCATGTTCTCAGAATCCTCTCCCTAGGAGATAAAGAAGAAATAGAGGCAGTTAAAAAAAAGATAAATTTGATAATTGATTCCATGAAACTGAAAGGCTTGCATACAAACAAGATTAATATACCTATGATAAGAAGAGAAGCAACTGAATAAGGAAAAAGTCTTTCTATCTAATTTCTCTCAAAACAGTTTGTTATACACTATTAGGTCTGCATTCCCCATTCTCCCTCCAAAAAAAGATCAAATGGGAAGGGAATCTATATGTACAAAATGTTTGTGGGAGCTCTTTCTTTGTAGCAAAAAAAATGAAATTAAAGGAATACCTATCATTTGGGAAATGACTGAACAAAGTGTGGTATGAGATTATGATGAAATATTATTCTTCTATGAGAAATGATGAACATCTGTTTCTTGGTAAAACCTGGAGAGACTTACATTAGCTGATACAGAGAGAAGTTACTTTGTAAAAAGTAACAGCAAAATTCTAAGATCTATAAATAATTTAGTTATTTTCAGCAATTCAATGATCCAAGACAATTCCGAAGGACTTATGATGATGAATACTATCCATCCCCAGAGATAGAAATAATGGTGTCTGTACAGATTACAACCTACTTTTTACTTTATTTTTCTTGAGATTCTTTAGGGGGGCATATATGTTTTCTACAACATTACTATAATGAAATTATTTTTCATAATTACACATGTATAACTGTTATCTGACTGCCTGTCTTCTCCATAGGAAAGGTAGAAAGGGAGAGAATTTGAAATTCAGAGTTTTAAAAATGAATACTAAAATTGTTTTTATGGGTAACTGAAGAAAAAATAAAATGCTAAATAAAAAAAGCAGCTTGATATCCAACATGTATTATACATACACACACGTATACGCACAGGAATAACATTCTCAGTTGATAAGAAGTCAAAGAATATGAAAAATTTTGAAAAGAAATGCAAAGTATTCATAACCACATAAAAGACTGCTTACAAAAGAAATGAAAATCAAAACAATTCTGTAATTTTATTTCATTTGTTGCAAATTGACAATTCAATATTGAAGGAGATGTGGAATGATAGGGACATATTAATATATTGTTGGTGGAGCTATGAAAGGATCCAACCATTTTGGAAAGTAATTTGAAGTTATAAAATTAAAGTGTGTTAAATATCCATATCTCTTAAACCTGAGACTCTTTTCCTGGATTTCTACCACAAGGAAACTTTGATAAGAAGAATGTATCCACAAGTGAATGTCCACCAGTTGGGGAATGGCTAAACAAATTGTGGTATATCTACATTATGGAGCACTGTTGTTCTATTAGAAACCAGGAGGGATAGGATTTCCAAGAAGCCTGGAAAGACTTGCATGAAATGATGTTGATCAGGATGAGCAGAACCTGAGGAACCTAGTATACTATAACAGCAGCATGAGGATGATGATCAAGTTTAATGGATTTGCTCATTCCATCAGTGCAATAATTGGGTACAATTTTATCATATCTGAACAGAGAATACCATCTACATCCAGGAAAAAGAACTGTGGAGCTAAAACAAAGACCAAAGACTACTACCTTCAACTTTTTTTTTTTAAAAAGAGTTGTCTTATGTACTACATAATTTTCCTATCTCTAATATTTTATCTTTTCCTCAAGGATATGATTTTTCTCTCAACTCATTCAGTTTTTATCAAAGTATAGTACAGAAACAATGTAAAGATTATCAAACTGCCTTTTGTGGGGGGGGAAGAAGGGGGAAATTGTAAAATTCAAAACCTTACAAAAATGATAGGCAGAAACTACTATTGTATATAATTGGAAAACAAATGAAATATTCATTTAAAAAAGAAGAAATCGCTATATATACCAAAATATTTATGGCAGCACTTTTTGAGATAGGTAAAAATTTGAAACAAAAGAGATGTCTATGGATGGGGGATTAGTGAACAAATTAAGATATATAAATGCAAAGAAACATATTACTGTCCAGTGAGAAATGTTATGGGTGGTAAATACAGTCAAGTATGCAAAGATCAGCATGAACTGATGCAGATTCACGGAAGCAATAATAAACTGAAAAAATATCAAAGTCAAAAAATCAAAAATAAGTCTAAAATTTTATAAAACTCAAGTATTACTTGTATGAAAAATATAAGAGAATATTCCAAACCCATCCCTCCATGGTATGTTGAAGGTCCACAATTTGGCCATTTCCAATGTATTGATCAGTGGATGCAATGCATTGATTATGCTCTTTTTTTCTTAAACAGGATTTTTTTTTTGCATGGGATGGTTCTCTGGGAGAATCAGGAAGATGGATGATGTAATGATACTTTAATGTAAAAAGATTAGACCAATAAAAACTTATATTTTGAAAGAAACTGAGAAAAAAAAGAAATAGTTGAAAGAAGTTGTAAAGATAGAAAACAAGTTAGGTATGCTTGCAACTGTTTCTCCTGATCATAATTTGAGGCTCATTATTACATAAATAAAAATAAATAGAATCAAGAATTGAATTCAGGTCTTATTGATCTAAGATATGCCTCTTTATTCCCCAACGAAATGAGAAGGAGCTAAAAATATGAGAATGATGACAATTCAGAAACTGGAGAATACTTCAAATGTTTGCTACAGCATTTGTCCCAGGGACTTTACCATTAGAGTTTAATGAGAATGGCAGAGAACTGAAGTTCTTTCTTCCATTTAGTATGGACAATGGGATACATTTTCAAGTACTTTTCAATAAGTACATGATTTGTGTTGCTTTGAGACATGTCCTGCATTCTTCCTGATAATGTCAAGATCAGAAACATTCTTCTAGCTCCTTTATGTTCTTTTTGGGAAGGAAGGACAACCTGGACATCTGAGCATCTACAGCATTTGTCAAAAACATACAGAAAAATTAGAATTGGAGAAGACAAATGGAATCCTGATCTGTTAGGAGATCAGAGAGGAAGTAATATATTTATCCACTAAGATGAAAGAATACAGATATGCCTCTCTTATAGATACAAAATAGACTTTCTAAAGAGTAAATAGTTGCTTTAAAAATTAAAGGTACTTTAAAAATAATAAAAATTAAAACAAATCATATTCTCCTTGAAAGTTACATTTATAATTGACCTGATTGTTCCAAAAGACAATGAAAATTGAAAACCAGGGTAAAAAAAATTATCATGTAATTATAATAGCAAAGCTTGTCTCTAGAGAGGAATGAAGAAAATAGATATCCTTCATTTTTTACCTGGGTGCTTATGAGAGAGGAATATTGTTTATTCTGTCAGGTAAGGCTGGATATGCTTTTTGGTTTTGCTAATTTTTTTTCTTTTTCAATTTCTTTTTTGAATAATTATAGAGATGACTCAATGGACGAGGAAAAGAGCAAATGTATGTGATGGTAAAATAAAGGGAATCAATAAAAATTGAAAAATAAAAAAGACAAGAAAAATATTATAGCAAAGGGAGCACTGAAAATTCAGAATGAATTTATGCTGAAAATAAATGCTAAGAAAATGAAAAATATTATTCTTTCTGTATATGTTGAAATCTTCTGTGCTTCCTCATCGTTGCCCTCTTAGAGCATGATTGGAGATGAGGAGAGTTGACTTATTTTCCAAATCTGCTTGTCCTCTTGTGTGACCCTGACAGAACATAGTGACTGTTAGAGGAGGAGGTTCTGAATAAGGTTCTTAGGGATTTGAGGTTACACTTCTTTGTTGTTAGTTTATTAAGTTGGTATCTTCTTAGGAGTTCATGATATCCTAGACTGTAGATATTACAGAAATTACTTTATATCTTGCACATGATTCATATTTAGGAGAGGTTTGCAAGGTTATAAGGATTGGAGAACATATCTAGTTCTTTAGTTGGTCAGTCACAAGTCCTGGAAGTCACACTTTGGTCAAGAAATCTACTTTATAAGCAAAAGTTTGGAGTAACATGGATAGGTAGCAGTTTATTCCAATAAAAGCTCATGATTTTAATGAACTGTAAGACCAATTTGAATCAGATGTGTGATGTAAACAATGACTGTCATTCTAATTTGATATAATTTAGGATCCCCAGTGAGGGGACTCAAACTTTGCTCAACTGCAGTCTGCCATGCTTAGACCATATTTGCAATATGTTCAATTTTATTCTCCATATTTATGAAGGGCATCGATTTGAAGTAGTGGATAGTGTAGGAAAAACATCAATCAGGCTCTGCTTGGACATGTGACAGTGGAGCAAAAACGAGCAGGTAACAACCTCTAGGCAATTTGTTAAGATTCTAAATTATAGATAGCTTTGATTATTTATTGGTGGAAGGAATTTCTGCAATAGGAGTCCCCTTATGCTGCTGAAATCACAAATCTAAACCAGGAGCAAAAAAAAAATAGAACTTGATAAGTTAAAGAGGGTACAGATTTGGACACCCAGAATAGAAATGGGTTTTTAGATTATGCCACATAAAGATAGGTTGGAGCAATTAGGTGCCTTTAGTGAGGAGAAGAGATATCTTACAGGGAATAGGATATTTATCTTTAGTATTTGGAGGGTTGTTTTGTGTGATAAAGGATTAAATTTATCCCTAACTTGAGAAAGCTGAACTAGAAGCAAAGAATGTAAGTGGAAGAGGCAGAGAGAGAAAGCGCTTCTTAACAATTAGAAATATCCCAAATTGGAGTCAGAAAGACCTGAGTTCAAATCCAACTTCAAAAAACTAGCTGTGTGTTAAGCAAGTCACTTAAACTCTGTTTGCTTTATCCAGTGGAGAAGAAAATGATAAAACACTCTAGATAATTTTTTCTAGAAAAATCCCATGGACAGTATTGTCCATGGGGTCATAAAAGAGTCAGAGACGACTGAAGAATGTGTGCTAAATACATTACAAATATTTTCTTATTTGATTCTCATAATAACTGGATGTTGTTATTATCTTCATTTAACAGTTTAGGACACTAAGGAAAATAGGGATTAAGTAACTGCCCTTGGATCACACAGTTAGTAAGCATCTGAGACTGAATTTGCACTCAGGTCTTCCTGTTATCTTTTCAGTACAACATAAATTGTCTTAGATTAATTCCATCTCATCCTTTGAGTCTTTTTTATTGTTGCAGTAGCTAATTCTTAACTTTTCTTGTAATGAGTAGCATTTGTATAATACATACAAATTTGAATAAATAAAGCATAAATTAAAGAAAATTAAAAAATAAAGAATTGATAAAGAATAGCTATTTAATAAAGAAAAATTAAAGAATATGATAAATGAAATTAAATTAAACAAATAGAATGACTCATAAATGTGTACATATTGTCATCTCTGTCTCACACAATCTTGAGGAATCAGAAGAGAAAATAAATGTTTAAGATTCCTTTAATTCTCACACATTTAAAAGGATAAGAAATAAAAAAAAATTACTACAGAAGAAATTTATGCATTTGAACTATTTCAGATGGTATAAATGTAAACTCAAATTTAAATCAATACTATTTTCATGACAATCTATGGGCAATGCTCTGTATAAGGTTCAGTGGGAGATGAAAAGATAAATCTATTATGACCTCTGAACCCAAAACATTGATAGTCTAGGAATTGGAAGGAAACAATAATGTCCAGTGCAATAGCAGAGAGTTCTTCTGAAAAGATCACAAAGCAGGGGAAGTCATGTGCTATTTTGAACCTAGAAATATACTGTTAGACTTTTATAAAGCCATTGTTCATGAAATTTCCCAGAAAGGTTTTATAGGAAGATGACTATAGGCAATTACCTCATGTTCTTATCTGTAAAGAGGAACAAACATGATAGCTTTACTTTATCCTATTTTATTTGTTTGAACTTTAGTTCCTCTTCTCTTGTTATTTCTCTGGATTGGCATCTTAGTACTGTCACAAAACATGAGAAAGATAATCTCTCTTGGGTATCAGACTTCAAGGACAACCAGAAAACAGAGTCAGCATTCTGGGTGGGAACCAGGCATTTTTGATTCTGTGAAATTTACTTAGTCATATAACTATTAAAGCAACTAGGTGGAATAGTGGATAGAGTAGTGCCCTGAAGTCAGGAGGGTCTGAATTCCAATCCAATTGTAGACACATCCTAGCTGTGTGATCCTGGGCAATTCACTTAACCCAGTTTGCCTTAATTTCTTTATCTATAAAAATGAGCTGGAAAAGAAATGGTAAACTACTCCAATACCTTTGCCAAGAAAATCCTAAAAGGAAGAATTGGTCACAACTAAAGTAACTCAACAATATCTGTTATGTGATCTAATTTGTAGAGCCTCTGAGATTACCTTTCATCTATTCTGTAACAAATTTGTATTACCTAATTACATTCATATCTCCTCCCCATTTCAAAAGAAATTTACTCAAAAGGTGGAGACAGTTTTTTTTTTTTCTCCTTAGTGGCCCAGAAAATTTACATCCAAATATAGAGGACTTTGCTTCTAGTAGTCCTGAGTCAGCAGTCTAACTGCTCCCTCCCCTTTACCAAATGATGTGTTTTTTACTTTGAGAGAAGCCCAGTTATTTAAAATCTCAAAGAGAAAGTGGGCACAGCTGAAATTGATCCTTCCAGGACCTTGCACCAGAGGAGCAGGTTCTTTTGATTTCTGGTGCTTATTTTAGGAAGTGGCTTCCTGTGGTCCAGCCACATTATCTGCCCACACAGCTAACACTATGCCACTTCATCCTTGCTACCAGCACACGGGAGACCTTTTTTAGCCCACATTTGCAAATAATGCAAACTTTTTTTTAAATTTAACCATACATAGATATTTATAGTGTTTCTGTTCATTTGAGTGGAAAGAACAGAAGTTGTCTCGTGGTTATGGCAAGGCTGGCATATGTCTTCCTTCCTGGATAGGCATCTATTGGTTGCAATTCATTATTTGGCTTCTTGTACACCAATGACAGAGCAAGAGCTGTTCCTGTCCACCCTAAAAGCATAAAAATCATCCCATTTCAGTTCCTTGGGGTTCAAGAACTAGACAGGTTGATGCTAGTGACAAATGTGCAGCTTCTCTGATGTTAACTGGATGAGACAAATAATCAACATGATTTCTTGTGAAAAAACACAGGATGGATCCTCGATTTACAGATGGAAGCTACTTTAGAGGTCAATCAGCCCTACCTTCTAGTGGTACAGCTGACTCCCAGAGAGGTTGGTGAAAGTGCTTGCCCAGAGTGGAGTCAAGATTTAAAACTAGGTTTTCTGATTCCAAATCCAGTGGTCTCAGCTGTTAAGTTTGATCTGACTAGTATTCTTGTGCTAATATGTCTGTCATTCTTAGCTACTTTTGATTTGACTTTTTATTTTATAATTAAATAGCTTCAGAATTATTCTTAGGTGTGACAAAAAAATTTCAAACTATTAAAGGATACAAAATAAATCACAAGGATATTAGAGGTCATTTAATCCCATCCCCTTACTTTAAAAAGGAAAGGACTGAGGTCCAGAAAAGCTAGAATACTTGCCAATATCACAAAACTAGGTAGTCTCTGAATCCCTAGTTCAGCTATCTCTCCTCTGCCCTGAGTAACTCTAAAACACATGTTAGGGTTTAGTCTCATCATGTTTGTAATGTAATACTATTGATTAGTTTGGAAATTTGATGACTCATTAAAGTGAATCATGTGTAAAATCTACTGTGAAGTCTCCATAGGGATGAATAACAGAAAGTAGAGTAGGTTGGTTTGGAGCAGTGTTTGGAAATTTAAGTGTCACTTGAGAGCAATTTGGCATTATGGGTACAATTTGAGGTAGGGGAAAAATAACCAGAATGACAGCTTCCTATTCTCAATCCTGAATACCACCCACTCCATAATGATTCTCTTTTAATCATCAATTTGGACTTTCAGAGGAAAAAGAAGGGGGGGGGGGGAAGGACAGAATAGTTGAAATGGGAAAGGGAACATTTATCAATCACCTATTAATTTGCTATGGATTAGCTAGTTGTTTGGGCTTGGAGTCAGAAAAGCTCATTTTCTGATTTCAAATCTGTCCTTGGACACTTACTAGCCATGTAACCTTGTGGAAGTCACTCAACCCTGTTTGCCTCAAAAAAGTTAAATTAGATATCCAAAGTCCCATAGGTGATAAGCAGAGACTTTTTTATTTGTTTGTTTTTGTTATCTATAGGCACCAAGGTGATTCAATGCATAGATAACTGGTCCAGAAGACCTGAGTTCAAATGTCGCTCAAACACTTAGTGATTGTGTGACCCTGGACAAATCAATTAAATTATCTGCCACAGCTTCCTTAACTATAAAATGGGAATAGTAATAATATCACTACCTCTTTGGGTTGTAGTGAGGACTAATTAAGGATATTTGTAGAGTGATTTGTAAAACTTAAAGCTTTTATAAATTCTTTGAAATGTAAAAATATAAAATGAAATATATTGCTAATTTTTTTTAGGTTTTTGCAAGGCAAATGGGGTTAAGTGGCTTGCCCAAGGTCACACAGCTAGGTAATTATTAAGTGTCTGGGACCAGACTTGAACTCAGGTACTCCTGACTCCAGAGCCAGTGCTCTATCTACTGTGCCACCTAGCTGCCCCTATATTGCTAATATTTAAAGCAATATTTGATCTATTAAGTCAAAGGGTCATAGCCCTAGTTCTAATAATAGCTCACAGCTCTAGAACGGAAAAGGATTTCAAAGGTCATCTAGTATCTATACTACCAATAAAAGATATAGTGTATATTTGCTGGGGTTTGTTTAACTGAGTCCTGACCCTAAAAGAAACTGCTTCTCATAGACCATCCCTTCATAAATTTAAATTCATATTATTCAAAAGCTTTCTGTGCTTTCAAATAAACCCATATCCGTCAGCCCTTTACTCTTAAGATCTATTGGCAAACCTTAAGTTGTTGTATAATTCTTTTGCAGATATTTCCCATAACATTTGTTCCTTTATTAAAGAAACAACAAAAATTCCACTAAAATTTAAACACTATAATTTAATATTCTTATTTGAAGAAGAATCATTAAAACGTAATTTAATTTACTCATTTCCCACTATAGGTCTGCTGGATACCCAATACTGATGGTGCAATGTTACTATACCCTAAAATTCCGCTCCAATGTGTCATCTTGGCAAGGAGGTAGGGATGTGCTAGAGCCAGCTCTAATTAGCTTTGAGAGACAATTTTTGGGTCAGCTCACTGGCACAATGGATAGAGCACCAGCCTTGGAATTAGGACCACCTGAGCTCAAAACCAGCTTCAGACACTAGACTCTTACTAGTTGTGTGACATTGGATGAGTCACTTAACCTCATTTGCTTCATCAACCAAAAAAAAGAAAAAAAAAGAAAAAAAAGAGCTAATTGTCAATTTTTCAGTGTGAGCATTGCTATCTCAAAAATCTTCGATCAATACATAGCTAGTCAACTTGACTTTCTAGATATGAAAAAATGTAAATAATGCCAATTAAACTTAAAAGTATAAATAAATGCAATTTCACACACACACCTCCACCTCCCACTCAGAGGTTGGTTGTTAAATATTTACCAGCATATTCTTGATTGTTCTAGAAACATTGCTAGAGTCCTGAAGGAGTATAATAGAAGACTTAGTGAATGAAGTCACCACCAGAATTCAGGCCTGATATCAATAATAATAAAAACAACAACTGGCATTTATAAAGCATTTTAAGACTTACAGAGTATTTTGTATCCATTGTCCCATCTGAGCCACACAACATCCCTGCATTGATGTGACTCTGGGTTACTAAAAACAATGACAGGAAAAGTCAAGTTCTAGTTAGTCATACCAATAAAGACGGAATTTAAATACTGGCTAGTGTGTATCATATGTCTGTTGTCTAAGTACCAGCATGGCTAGTATGGAGGGGTTCATCATCAGCTGGATTGTAAAGTGAGGATTTTTTTCTCTTGGTTCACAATAACTTGACATCATTTATCTTCCATACTCTTCCTGATTACATTGTTCTCCCCAATAAAGTATTTCCTCTCCTGCTTCTTGTCCTTTATATCTCTTTGGTATTTTTTAGCCTTCTTTGCTCTATCATTATCCAATACTATTTCTTTTAGAGTAGGTATACCTCAAGGCTCCATCCTGGACCTGTTTCTTTAAGTGTTCTATATTTTGCTTTGGTGACTCTGTTCCCAGGATTCCTTTATCATCTCTATTCAGATGACCTCCAAAACCAAATCTAGCCCTAACCTGTCTGTTCAACTCTAGTCCCACATAATCAAAAGTCCATTTCCTGGCTGTAGATATTCCTTAGACATTTCAAATTTAATATGGATATAATAGAACTCATCATCTTCACCACAGCTACATGTCTGACTTTTCATGACCCCTTTTGGGGTTTTCTAGGTAAAGATACTGGAATAATTTGCCATTTCCTTTTTTCTAGGTTGTCTCTCAGAGTCCTTCATGAATCTCCCTTTGATGTTATCACACCCATAGTTAAACTAATGAATTATTAATTCTTCCCAGTTATAACCCCACATCTCTTGCATCTTACCTTTTCTTTCCACTCACATAGATGCTATGTTAATTCATTCAGGATCTTATGAATTTTTTTCCTGAGCATTTATAATAGCCTTTGAATTTGAATTTAAATCCAAAAGCCTAGTTTCAGACTTTCTTCTTCCCAAATCATCCTCCACACAGTTACTAAAATCATCTTCCTAAGACCACATTCAATCCCATCAATACCCTCCTTAAAGTTCTAGGAGTGGGCTGATAAATGTTAATAACCAACTCTCTGAAAAAACAAATGTATATAGGTCCACTTTGAAATTTATTAAATATTATTGGTATTTTTTCTATCACTTTATCCACAAAACAACATAAATCAACATCTCATTTTTAGCATCCGGTGATTTCTAAGGGGTAAATGCTCACCCTGAAAACTTAACATTTGGATCTTGTGATATGAACTCAGGATAACATGGCTTTAGTACCTTCCTATTATTACAAGAATGAAATTGATACTATCTCCATACATATTGTATTCTACCATTAGCAAATAAACTCCTTGATAGAAGAGATTATTTGTTTTGGTTTGTTATCTTATTCCCAACACTTATTATATTAGAACATCTTATCTATAGTAGACACTTGTTACATATTTCTTTCAATTACACTTTTCAAGTCAGAGAAGGGGTTCCTATCTGATTAGTGACTTGTATATCTTACTGACAGTGTCATTGTTTAGTCATTTTTCAGTTGCGTGTGACTTTTTATGACAATATTTGGGTTTTTCTTGGCAAACATACTGAAGTGGTTTGCATTTCCTTTTCCAGCTCAATTTATAGATGAGGAGACTGAGGCAATCAGGGTTAAATGACCTGTCCAGAGTCATGCAGCTAAGTGACTGAATCAGAATTTGAAATATGGGAGTTAGATTTGTGGTATTAACTGTTCTCTGAACTAAAAAGTGTTACCATAATCTAACAAAGGATATTCTTTTGCAAAATTCATTACAAATAATTTTGTTCTTGAAATTTAGGCTATTTTAAGAACTCCTCTGTTATATGCAACATGGAAATGATTTTGCAAATTGAATATTGTTATTGTTTCTGTGTGGAATGCAAGGCAACATGGCATGTTGTTATTGTTCATCTTTCATTTTCAAAGAGAACCAATGACACCACAGGGTGATGTATTGATTTGTTTCAGAATTAGATTTAAGTGAAGCAGAGTTGCACACAATGAGCTTTGTATATGATCTATGTATTTATGTATATATATATATATATATATATATCATTATAGGCACACATAGATAATTAATGCGTATCATACACATAAATATGAAAGAAATTTTGTCATCACATTAGAAAGAAGGAAACATGATACAGGAACAAAATGTACAAAAGGATCCAAAAGAAAAGACCCACTGTCCACTGTCCACTCATCGTACTCATCAACTATATTTTTAGTGAAAAATAATGTGAATATACTTTGTATTAAGTATTTTTAGGTACTACCTATTTTTTCTTCAGAAACATGTCTGTTTATTCTTGTATTTTTTTTACTCAATCAATATCTTTCACTGCCTGAAAAGCTATAGAGAAAAATCAAAATAATATGTATTGGGTAAAATAAAAAATATTTAGTAATTTTATTTTAGAGTCAAATATAAGTTTTCATTCCTTGGATTTCTACTGGATTTAATTAGTGGTAATACTTAAAGGTAAACAAACACTAGCTAATCATATTTCCAATGAATTATATATAAATTTAACCAATTCAGTTAATCAACAACCACTTATTAAATGACTATTATGCACATGCCAGGGAAAGAAGTGAAATTTTCTACATTTAAGGAGCATTCTTTTTTTTTTAGTTTTTTGCAAGGCAAATGGAGTTAAGTGGCTTGCACAAAGCCACACAGCTAGGTAATTATTAAGTGTCTGAGGCCTGATTTGAACTCAGGTACTCCTGACTCCAGGGCGGGTGCTCTATCCACTGTGCCACCTAGCCTCCCCCTAAGGATCATTCTTGGACTCAGTTTCCTTGCTTACAAAATTAAATTAAACATGTTAATGTGAGAGAAAGAGAAGAGATAAAGTATTTTATAGACTAATCACTTAACAAATATTCTCTTCACAATAACCCAATGAGAGGTAGGTGTTGTTATGATCCCTGTTTTATAGTTGAAGAAACTCTGGTAAACAGAATAAGGCGACTTGGTCAGGATTACATAGTTAGTTTTATAACTCCAGATTCGAGGAGTATTCTATGTATAAAATTATTCTTTTCTAAAACTCATAAATATAGGGACAGAGTGAAGAGAAAACAAACAAAACAAAAGCACAACAAAGTTCTCTTTCATTAAAAAAGCATACCAAAAAAAGTGATTGAAAAGGGACAGTTGCAATCCAATAACATTTGGAGCAGAGTGACAGGTCAGTCCAACCCTAGATCTTAGCTGAAACACAATAAATCTTGCATAGTCTGGGTTAGGACTGCTACACTGAGCTCTTCTGAGCATGGAGATTTTATTACTTCCTTTATCAATGAGTAAAAACAAAACTTATATGTCTATTCCTTTCTTTCCATTGCCCTAGCATATTATCTGTTAAAAAATCTTCCAAATTCTCAGAAGAAAATGGTTCTAAAATATTCTGAATTTTCTGAAGAATGTGAGTTTTACCTAAAATAGATACATAGAATTTAGATGTGGAAGGGATCTTAGACATTGCCTAGACCAACTTAATCATTTGATATCTGAGGAAAGGATCTAAGAAGACTTGGAGAGGGAAGAGGTTTATCCAAGGTCACATGGGTAGTAAAAAGGTGAGTTAGAATAGGAACCCAGGCTTCTAGAACTTCCAATTCAGTAGTATACTATTATTCTTCCCTCTCCATCATAGAACTGAGAAATTTAGATCCTAGTTTGTGCTAATGGTGTTTTCCTTTCTATATCTTTGGTGTGGAAAAATATTCAGATACTTTTGCTTATTTCTGGAGAGTTAGACTTTCCAAGATAAAGAACAATGATCTTTCTGTAACAGAACTCTTATCTCTTATAGGATGAATAGAACTTAGATGCAGATTGCTGATAGACAACATTGCTGACATAATTCTTTGCAATCACTCCCCATTATCACCTTTTGGCTTATTTTAGAGTTTGGTTGAACATTGCTGACTACTGCATCCCAGACCATCATATCTTCAATAACTCTGGAAGAGAGTGAAGCTGACTACTTTGCTCAACTGAACCTCACCTAATTCCAATTTATTTACAAGTCAAGACATCACCCTGTTGTCATTGGTTCTCTTTGAAAACAAAGGTCAAATAACAAGCAACAAACAATATTAGTATTAGAAGGGAGTACAACCAGAATAGGACTTTCATTCCCTGGAAAAAATAATTTAGAAGAATCATAAATGTGATCAAATCAGCTTTCAATCTACAAGGAAGCTCCAGGAGCTGAACTAAATGAGGAAGGGAAGTGGGAAAAGATTGGGTCTGTCTAGTTATGGATTAATGCTGGTCACAAATCCTAGAGAAAACTAGCTAAACTGCCAAACTTTCTCTGTGAATTAGCTTTGGGATCTTAAGATCACAGCATTTAAAAACAGAAATGGTCACATAGCTAAGAAGTAGAGCCCCTAGGCTATAGGTCCTCTGACCATACATCAACCTGGATTCAGGGTCACAGCATACCAGAAAAATATTAGACACTTGTAATTCTGGTATCTGGCTATGAGTCCTCTGGTGTCTCACTATTGTTACCCTTTGCAATCTAGAATCTAAGAGCAAGATGGAATTTCTACTATACCAAACTTTTGGTCCTGGAGAGCAGGTGAATGGCTGATTTCTTCAAGACAAGTGGCATATATATATACATATACACATACACATACACACACACACACACACACACACACACACACACACACACACACAGTTCGAAATCAAACACATCTCAGAGATAATCCAGTCTAGCTTTCTTTACAGGTGAAGAAAGTGAGATTAAAGAAGAGATTTGCCATTTGCTTCATTGCTACTTAATGGCAGGGTATTCAATCCAGATCTCTTGGTCCTATGTATTATACAACAATGCTCAGTCTAGGGACTGAGGTTATACCTCCATTAATGCCTCATCCACTGTTTCTTTGATGACTTGGATGAAGAAAATTTTTTCTATTTGTTCTTGTGAAGTTTTCCCAATTCCTCTGGTGTAAACCTCTGTAGACGCTTGAAGCACTTAAGAGCACCTCCCTCATATCATAATAGTTATAAATTACTGCTCTTAGATTTAGGACTAGGGACCATGATGCCCATTCCTACTGTGATGGCTTTTATTGTCCAGTAATAGGCTCAAATTCAGAGTCATTCTTGCTTTTCAAATAAAGGCCCTAGCAAGAATTGCAGAACAACATTACATTAAGGAGGAATAAATTAACCTCAGGAAAAGGAAAGATGGATTCAATATTCAGGTAAGTGTTATTGCTTTAATGAAGAAAGGGGAAGGAATTTCTTTATTTTTCTTCTATTTCATTCCTTCCATTTTCCCTTCTATTTGTCCCTTCAGGTTTTTTTTTTTCCTGGAAATACCTTTAGCAGCATTGTTTTAATAGCTGTGAGTCATTGTGTCCAAAAAAATTCATTACTTGGTAGCCAATCATTCAATGATAAGCATCTTCAAAATTATCTAGTCTGATCATCAGATGCTAAACATAAGATCATTGATCTAAAGTTAGACAGAACCCCAGAAGTCATTTCATCCTATTCTTTCATTTTATAGGTGAAGAAATTGAGGCCAAAAAAGTTGCCTATTGCTACACCCATTTTTTTTTCCAACTTGGAAGGACCAGTAAGAACATGTATACTCCTACTACAATCATTGAAAGTACAGGATGAGACTCAAGAGGAGGACTTCTATGGAAGAATCAAAACAAAATCACCAATTTTAAAACACTATGGTTTTGCAAAGTATTTAATATACAGAATGTTCTTTGGTCTCTCAAAATTCCTGTGGGGTAGATTCTTTGGGTTAGTCACCTTAAAATTGGGAAAGTAAGCCCCAGATTTGTTAAAAGATTTTACATTTGGGAAAATGGAGAGATGATCAATCCAATTCTAATTTTACAGAGGAAAATTGCATCTTCAGGGTATTAATTGACTTGCTTAAGTTCATACCATTAAAGGGGAAGAAAATTTAATATCTTCAGATTTCCACTCTGGCATTTTATACTGCATTAAAGTGATTCCATTGCACAAGTATCTCTCTTTCAGAATTGCTTATTCTTTAACTTCCAATAAGCAGATCACAGAGTTTTCTGTAATTAAAGTAGTATAAATAACATAAGGAAACAATATGGGAGAAGAAAGTAAACAAACCCAATTTACCCTTGATCTTATTTGTAAAAATTCATTTCTAGTATACTTTTGCTTAAGAGGTGTGAAAAAAAAGGCACAGGATGGAGAGAATACAAATTAGAAGGAAAGTGAATAAATCATATCCTGGAGGAATCAGCTGCCTCAATCAGCTGGGCTAGATGACTTGGATAGTCTCTGGAAAGGTATGTTGCATTTGTCAGCATATAATTAATTCACATTTTAACAGGTGATGTTTAGTTTATAGTGAATTTTGCATACTGGCTAATGATCACAGTATTTTTTCATGGACAGAGAGTCTTTTATCCTTAGATGCTTTACCCTCGGTTGTCATTCAGGTTTGCCAGTGAAATGCAGCCACCTCTGTGGTAGAACAGGTGCTTGTGCCTAATAGAACAGCAGAAAGGGAAAACTTGCCAAGGACACAAGGGCAAATATGATACCACCCCCTTCCAAGTCCTGCCAAGCCTGCCTTTGGGCCTGGAAATCAGGGCAAGGAAAGATTCCCACGCACAAACTTAAATCTTAGAAACAGGTTAACTTGGACACCTTTACCACCAAAGACTGTTATCTCTATAAGTCTATGCCTAGATCTATATGAAACTGACTTAAGGTCCTCTCAGAGATAAAAAATCATTGGTCCAGTTATTGAAGATAATATAGGATACCTCATTTATTTGTTTATCTTACTCTTATGGTTCAGCAAACATTAAGCTCTTACTGTATTATCCTAAATGATGCAACTATATATATTAACAGAAGACTTCTTATTTGCTTAGGATCTCACCAAGTTGAACTCAGGAATTTGAGTCTTTCTGAGTCCAGGCCCAACACTCTATCCACTGTACTATTTAGCTGCTCAATCATCAATAGCATCTCACCAAGACCACAGCCTCAACACTCCATTTTTTCTCTCCTCTGTTCCTAATCTAAAAAATCATTCTCCTGAAGAATATGCATTTATCATAATAATATCTGAAAGTGTTATTCTGCACTATTTATATGTTATTTTACTCTACTGAATGGTAAATTTTGCATATTTTTGCAAAGTACAAAAGAAATTATTCCATAATATCATTTCTTCTGAGGTAGACAAAAATTACTTGATAAAACAATCAGCATAAAGTGGTATCTTGCTGTTTTAGTAGATGTTTCCTTCACCCATATCATTCATTTATATCATTTCCTGCAACCTCCCTTCTCACCATCCTTTATTTATATTTCTGCTCTCATTTCTCTCCCTTCTTGAGTCACTGTCTCCCTGCCACACATATCAAGTCCTTGTTCTTCCATTGTCCTTTTCTCTTACTGGACCATACAACCTCTTTATCTATTTTTGCTATTAGTGATTCTCTACTCCATTGTTTACATAATATGTTTGGTGGTGGAGATAATATTCAAGTCATCCTTGTCCAATGGGCTTTTGGGGAAAGGATAAAAGACTCTGTCCATGAAAAATATTATGATCATTAGAGAAACAAACCTTATTAATTTGTTCCCCTAAAGGACTGATATGAAAGGTAGGACCATTATCATCTTTGGAAGACTCATGATGTTTACTTCAGTAATGATTCTCATTCCTATTGACTTTATATCCATTCAGAAATATTTTTTAAAGAAGAGATTAAGAACAGGAGGCAAAGAATTCTCTTACGTGTGGAGCCCTACTAAAAACAGTTGTTTTTAAAACCATGAACTTCCAATACATAACTAATTCCCAGGTAAGATTGTCTTCTTAAAACAAGCTATTCCTTGTAAAAACCATCTATGGAAATCTTGGGTAGCTTTTATTCCATTTCAGTGACTTTTTTTCTTTTTTGGTCCAGGAACCTGCCTTTTCTTTTCTCTCTAACATTCTCAGGTGTGCAGGGACCCTGGGAAGATAGGAGAATTTTCAAAAGGCACTTCCACCTCCTAATCCTTGTGCCTACAAACCAAATATTGATCTATTTAGTAAATCAACCTCTAGTAGTACAGATTGTAAAACAGTGTTTACTCAGCAGCTAGGCCCCCTGACAGCTGCTCAATGGTGGGATTATGATGTCACAGTAGTAATTACACTATAAACAGAGGATACTGAGAAAAATAAAACATGAAAGGGAACTGTGGGGTTGGTTACCAGGCAACAAAAAATATGCAACTTGAAACCCTACAAGCATGTAAATTTTCTTGCAAGCCTCTGCAGATGTCCTCACTTTATAGCCAATTCTCAGTTTCACTTTCAATTTATTTGCTTCCCCTACTTCAGCCACAAAGTGGAGCTGATTGTTTCTGGGGGGGAAAAGAAGAGGAGGAGAAAGAAAAGGAAACTTCTAACAAAGCACTACTTGTGCTTTGTGTGTGTGTTTGTGTTTGTGTGTGTGTGTGTGTGTGTGTGTGTGTGTGTGTGTGTCCTGGTTTGTTCAGAGTGAACATGTCCTCTACATGACTAGCTTCTGTGCTTAAGGAAACTCAAAGCCTCATTCTTCTTTTACCTGGAATTCTCCATATTGAGCAAAACTGGGGAACTGAAGTCAGAGTTATTTCAAGCTAGTGAAGGATGTAGATTAAGAAAGTTGAACCTAATACTACCTTGGAAGAAGCAAAAAAGGGGATAAGAAATGTTATAATGAAGAAAAGTAGAGAGGGAAAGAAAGAAGAGTAAAATGAAGAAATTAGAGAATAGAGGAAAGGGAAGAAAAGGAGAGAAACAATGCTTGGATCTTGGACTGAGCAGGTGAAAATGACTTTAAGTCTAGAGAACCTCAGAAATGAAAGGGTCTTTGAGTGAGTTTATAACCGAGGCAATGATAGCAGTAAGAGCTGTCTGTTCAATAGGTGACTAGGAACTTTTTTTGGTTTGACACAAGTTCCGATGTGAATCAGCTGTGTTTTGACTTTGCTGACTGAATTTCTACTTAATATTATAAACATTTTATATGTACTTCATACAACCATGAAAATGATGTATGTTTGTCCATTTCTGCCTCAGAAGATGTTTTGGGGACTTTGGGGAAATATAAGAACCGTTTTACAATTTTTTTGAAACCTAGGGGTGTATTAAGAATTTGGCTTCATCATATAACAATTTGATTCAAAGCAACACACACTTACTAAGGATCTATGATATGTGTAGATTTAGCACCCCCCCCCCCCATTTTGAGCAGCTAAATAGTACAGTGGATAGAATTTTGGACCTGGACTCATAAAAACTCAACTTCCTGAGTTCAAATCCAGCCCCAGATACTTACTAATTGTGTGACCCTGAGCATGTCATTTAACCCTGTTTGCAACTCTCCTATGTAAAATAATCTTGAGAAAGAAATGGCAAACTACTTCAATATCATTACTACAAACAAAACAAAATAAATCAAACTCTGGGGTAATAAAGAATTGAACTTCACTAAAACAACTGAACAAATTCCAACAGTTCACATATCCACACAGTTCATAGATACTGCAAATGGACATTTTGAAGGAGGAAGAGAATGGTCTGAATCACCTTGAGAAAATGAACAGTGCTTCTGGTGACCCATTCTTCTTGAACCCCTTTCCCCTTTTGTGAGCACTATTATTTTTCCATGATTTTGCATAGCTTTAAGATATGTAGAATACTCTCTGAAGAATTAAAGTGGAATTTGCCCAAAAGGCACATATGATAACTCTGACAAACTATAATACATTACATATTAAGAAGTATACTGGTATTAAAAAGGATATCAGAAATAAAATATATGACCAGAAAAATGAGTCAATAATGTATCAAGAATGAGGGACCATCTGAAGACAGAATATATAGCCATTTCCATTGATACCTATATAATACCAAAAGAATGCAAATAAGGGTTTTAGCCCTTTGGGTGATAGGGAAGTTGTAGCCTTTTATAGACATCCCCACAGAAGGAAGGACCAACCAGACATCTATTTAAGGAAATACTTATGACTAATCTATTCATGTTGAAAAGATCCATACTTAGGTAATTGAGACAGATAACTCAAGTAACTGAGATGGATAACTTAGATACATAAGCAATATAGTCTAGAACATTTATTTTATACTTATCTGAATTGTGAAGTAGTCAGATATTTTTAGAAGATACTTGATCAAGATACTTGAAGTTAGCTTAGTTAGCTGCACAATCCATCCAGGAAGGTACCAGTTTGTCAGTACCATTGCCTGTGCCTTCCATTAAAGATTAGAACTCCAACAAACCCTTTCAGCATCAGCACAGCCTCAGAGCTATGTGGATGACTCAAGAGGTTTTTGATGATAACCTGAGTATGTAGAGTGAAGTGTGATTACACCTAGGTGACCACAAGATGCTTAAGGTCAAAAGTCCTTCAAAATGATTAGCAGATACTAGGGGTGGGGAGAGTTATTGATAATCATATGTTAATGACTAGATAGTGGCAGTTAACTGATACATGCTATTTATTTATGGTCCCACATCTTCCATGAAGCTGCATCTGGGTGATATAATGAATAAAGTCTTAGATCTGGAGTTAGAAGGCCTAAATTCAAATCTCAGATATTAAAGACTGTGATGCTGGGCAAGTCACTTAACCTTATTTACCTAGGTTTCATCATCTGTAAAATGATCTAGAGAAGGAAATGGCAAACCATTCCAATACCTTGGTTAAGAAAATCCCAAGTTGGGGTCACAGGGTCAGATGCAAGTGAAGCAATTGAACATCTTTCACCAAGCTCTTGCCCAGAGATCTTGAAGGGCAAAAAAATTATTTGGTATTGGTTGTTGAGCCAACTAGACTCTCCCACAAAAGGCAAAGAGATTTTCTTCCTCTCAGATCTCAAATGGGATTCACTATGAAAGTACAGAGTGTCTGTATTTCATAAGATAAAGTTCATACCCATACAAATTGAATTAGTAGTCCTTTTCACAGACTAGTGCCTAGAAAAGCTTCCCTAATGTCTATAATCCTTTTGCGATATTTGAATAGTCTGTTTACTGGCAACCTTTCTTGGAAACACTAGAAATGATTATGAAAATTTCTTTTTTTAAATCATTTTTTATTTATTTTTTCAACTAAATGTAAAGATGGTTTTCGACAACACATATTTGAAATAGTTCAACTCCAACAAATTTAATTTTGGGGGATAAGATTATGAGTACCACATTTTTCTCCTTCCTTCCCTTCCCTTCCTTCTCCCCTTGACAGAGCAATCTAATATATAGCTTAAACATATATAACTCTGTTAAACATATATTTCTACATTAATTGTGTTATGAAAGAAGAATCAGATCAAAAAACTATAAAAGGGAAAATCATTACACATAAAATATTTTTTTAAAAAATTGAAAATAGTAAGTTTTGTCTGAATTCCATCTCCAATGTTCCTTCTCTAAATGTGGATGGTATTTTCCATCATATATCCTTTAGAATTGTCTGTGATCATTGTACTGCTGGGATGAGCAAGTTCCTTATGGAAATTCCTTGAATATTATCACAACTAGTCATTTCATGTCCCAAGTAATCAAAATTTAAGTCTACTATATGCCAGATACTGTCTGAAACTCTTTTTCAAAAAAAGAGGTAAAAGATAGTCCATTTCTTCAGGTAGCTCGCAGTCTAATGGTAGAGAAAGGAAACATTTGGAACCAAAAGATGGAGTTGTATACAAACAAAAGTCCCACATCAATCTATCTAACTCCTCTATACTTCTTATACATAGCCTTAATTGTGTACCTAAAAAATAAATGATTCATTTAATATCAAGTATTTCAGTGTTTTTGTCTTAGTCACCTTATGAATTGGGAAATGGGAAAAGCATCCCTGAATTATACCTATCTAGATTTCCATGATTCTATAGGTCTGATCTAAGGAATCATCAACTTTTCTTCTCTTTTGCCAGAACCAAAATAATTCTGTCCTCAAGGACAAGGTTAATGTTTTTAAGTCTGCTATATATTTTGAAAGGAATATTTTGTATTTGGAATATTTGTATTTGAAATTTCATCCATAATAAATTATTTAGTAAACTATATATTATGTTCTAAGCTTTGTATTACATACTGGTGATGCAATACTAACTTTCACATTTAAATTCTGGGAAACATGGAGGAGATATTTTTCTTTTAATTTAAATTCATTTATTACTCCAACTACATGCAAAGATAACTTTCAACATTCATTTTTTGATAAGATTTTGAGTTCCACATTTTTCTCCTTCCTTCCTTCCTTTCCCCCTCCTCTCCCCTTGACAGTGAGTAATCTGATATACATTATACATTTATAACTATGTTAAACACACTTCTATATTAGTCATGAGATGTTAAAAATTAAATGTGGGAATACATCCAAAAGAAAAATGAATCAATTTGAGGATCAGAGTGCGCAAGTAATCAGAAAAAGGCCTCTTGAAGGAATAGTATTAGAACAAAGCATTGAAAGGATTTAGAAGACCCAAGAGGTAAAGATAAGACACAAAGGTAGAAGATGGAATAGCATGTATGGATAGTTTGTCACTCAATACCAATATGGATTCTGATTGATCTCTCCTCTCATATTGTCCTGTGGTGCGTGTGTGCGTGCGTGTGTGTGTGTGTGTGTGTGTGTGTGTGTGTGTGTGTGAATATTTTCCCAACTATCCTTCAAAGAGAATCTACTCAATTCACTCATTTTTTTCTTAATAATTTGAGGTCACTGGTGCAGCCATTTAATTGTTCATTTTCTTTGAAAAGACTGTGTAAACCTTGCATTGTTCATTTTGTTATTTCTCTTTCGATTCATTGGCTTCATGTTCTTCTCAATTCAATATTTACCTGATGGGTCTCCTTTAATTCTAATTATCCTCTCTCTCCAATCTATCTTCCACACCACTGCCAATTAATGTTCCTAAAGCAGATCTTTTACATCCCCTGCTCAAGAAACTTCTATAGCTCTTCAGGATAAAATACAGACTCTTCTGTTTTTCATTAAAAGGCAATCATGATCTGACTTCAATCTATTATTCCAAAGAATTTCTTATTATATCTCTATGTTCCAGTCCAATTGACCTACTTGTAGCATTCTACCTCCCCCTTTGTGACTTTGCACAAACTATTTCTCATGTTTAGATTATTCTACCTTTTCATCGACTCCTGGTTTCCTGAGGTCTCCTAAAGGTTCTTCTGAAGTATCACCCCCACACACAAAAAAACCCTTTCCAAATCTCTTCAGGAAGTTCTCTTCACACTCTGCCACCAAAATACTGTGTACTTTGTATTTCTGTCTATGTTTTATATTTCTAAGTTCTTTTTCTTTTCTCATATAGAATATAAAACAAAGGTGATGGGCTGTAGTGGCAAGAGAACTGGATTCAGAGGAGACCTGGGCCTAAATCTTATCTCTGACACCTACTACTTGGGTGACTAGGACAAATCACTTAAAACCTCATGGACTCAGTTTTCTTATCTATAAAATAAACGGGACAGGATCAGACTGCTTATAAGGACCCTTCCCACCTAAATTTGTTATACTATGATCCTTGAGAATAAGAACTATTTAAATGTCACCATTTTATGCACAGTACCTCAGTAGAGGATAAAATAAATGTTTCTTCTAATCCTTTTTTTTTTGCTTTTTTATCATGAAAATCATTACCAGCAATGTCCTGTTGTCTATTTATGCACACATTGCATCTTTCCTCTTCCCTTTTAGTTATTTGGAAATTTAGAGTCAGACATGACTAAATGACATCGGAAGAATCATGATTCAACAAAGAAATTTGGGGGGATTTGGCCTTACAATATGGGATCTTTGAAATTTACAAAAAGTATATATAAAACAATGAGGTTTTGTTACTCATTGACAACTCAAAATAATGTTTTCATCCTATTTCATCCAAATTTTCACCCCTAATGACACAAAGAACAAAAAGTGCAAGAATAATAATTTTTGTTTTTAAGCTCTATCTATGTAAAATTTATATTATAATCATTTATATGTGCATTACACACACACACACACACACACACACACACACACACACACACACATATATATATATATATATATATATATATATATATATATATATATATATATATATATATTTCTTGCTTTAATGATGACATTGACCCAAATAACCCTGAATCTATCACAGCCTTCCTGTACCTCATTTATTCCAGGTATAGAAGGGGAGAACTACCTACCTTTCCCTTTTAAGAAGCTGTAAAGGTTATTATTATGCAGCAAGTTTAAAATACATAAATAGCAGGAATTCACATGAAAATGATCATAATAGTCAACATCAAAATGGCTGAGGAAATTATCTGGTTGAGAATGAGATTATTTTGCCATTCACAATTATGCTCACATCATAAATTGAACTGGTTGCTTTTACTGTAAAAACTTATAGTTCATTCCAAGATATTGTAGTAATTCATAAGAATCATTCAAAAACCATTTTGAGTTTCTGAATTCTACAGATTCAGAAAACATAGACCTTCCTTCAAATCCAAACCAAGAGAAAAGATCTTTGGGTCTCCTCTACACTTATGCTGGACTTGATTTTCTTTGGGGTTCAGCAGTCATAATCTTGGTGCATGTTTAATTTTTAAGAAAGAAAATGACTCCAGGAACATAATAATTTTGGGGTCATAGATGGAATTCAAGGGGTTGTAATATACCAAAATCTATAACCTTCATTTGAACTATCTTTCCCTTTTCCATTATAAAAATTATGGAAATTTATATCGAAGGAATATTTCAGTTTCAAGAGCCTGTGACCATCCCACTTTTTTTGGTCCACTCTCCTCCATTCTTACATACATCCCCTGAAGGCCATAGAATCTTTTCAAATAAAAGGATTTCCTGAATGTGAAAAAGAGAAAGAAAAAGTCTATCTTTTTTCTTGTGATCCAGTAAAATCTGTTTCACTGCTGTATGCCAAATGGATATTTTCTTTAGTTTTCAGATGGAATCTAAAGTATACAGGCATTCATTTTGCAGATTTAAAACTAGAAGAAATATTAGAGGTCATTTAATTCAACCTCTTCATTTTACAGATGTGGAAATTGAGGTTAGAAAGAATAGATGACTTGCCTATGTTCACTGAATGAGCATGATTCAGATCCTGAACTTCAGTCTCAAATCTATTTCTTTTCTGGAGAAGAATTTGTCTCCCTATCAATATCACTGACAGTGAAGATAAAACCTTTTTTTTTTTTTGAGGCTATCAGGATTGAGTGACTTGCCTACTGTCACAAAGCTAGTAATATCTGAGGGTCAATTAGTTGGCAGAGTGTATAGAGCACTGGACTTGGAGTCAGGGAGACAGAAGTTCAAACAGATATTTGGGATTCACGAACTGTGTGACCTTGAGCAAATCACTTAACCCTGATTGCCTCACATCTAGGACTGTCTCCAATCATCCTGATTCATATACTGCCACTGGATTCAGTTGCCTCCAAAGAAGAAAGTGAGACTGGTGACTTAACACAGCCCCCCCCCCCCATTCAAATCCAATTCATATGCTTGTCATGGCATCAACTCCCTGATATCATGATCTTCTAGAATGAAGGGAAAAACATCATCATCATCATCATCATCATCATCATCATCATCATTATCATCATCATCATCATCATCAATTGTCTGAGACTGGATTTGAATTTAGGTCCTTCAGATCCTTAACCATCCTCTGAACTACCTAGCTGCCCTGGCTTTGTTTTAATGAGAAACCGGGTATCTAGATGACCCAGTGGATGGAGTGTTGGATCTGGAATTTGGAAGTCTCATCATCTTGAGTTAAAATCTGACCTCAGAATTTTATTAGGTTTATGATTCAGGATAAGTCACTTAACCCTGTTTGCCTTAGTTCTTCAGCTGAAAAAATGAACTGGAGAAGGAAAAGGCAAAAAGTATCTTTGCTAAGAAAACCCCAAATGGAATCACAAAGAATCAGACATGACTAAACAACCGAAAAAAATGGTAAGTTCCTTATCCAACTCATTAATTTCTTTTTTTAACTGAAATATGATATTGACTTCCCTTTTTACAATGTTGTATATACAACCAATTACTAATATAAAAGTGAGGATTTCTTGTTTTATTTTACTTTGTTATATTTTATGTCTTATCACTGTACAAAATGTCCTCTACCTCAGATAGGCAAATCTTTTGCAATTTATTGTCCTAGGAATTTGCCATGGGAGCACTAGTACTGATTGTAGCATAGATATGAATTTATAACTAGGTCTCGAAGAATTAACCTATGTATTTTTATGTGCTTCTCTCTACCTCTATGTAATACCTAAAACAAGCCCAGGCAATAAACTTTGCTATAGAACAGAAAAACACCAATGCCAAAGAACTAAAATAGCCTCCAAAAAGTGGGACTAAGCCTTGAGATAAATGACTAACTCTGTAGGAGTCTACTTGAAGGAGAACCAAAGTACAGGATTATATTTCAAAGTCCTGAGCCCCAATCACAGAAGCTTTATATTACTGGAATAGTTGCGTTTGCCTTTTTTTCCCCCTCACTTATGAGGATCAGGCAGATCCAACACAACATATAGAAGGCAAGAAAACCATGACCCATCTCCACAAATAATGCCCTATGGAAAACACTGTGTAGATTTTTATCCTTCTATTTCAAGTTTTTGTGATTTCACCAACAGGAGTATACCATCCCCAATGCAAATCACTTCAACAAGTCAACAACCATTTATTTATTAAGTTTACAACATATGCAGGTACAGAATGCAATTAATTCTTTTGGGACTTGATAGATAATCTCTAAAAAAGATTCTGAAAACAGAAAGTCATCACCCAACCTCCATTATTTTGTTAATGTTATTCTCTGATTAGCAAGGCCTGGAGTCTCTTAACTTTGCCAGAACTGGAGTCTAAGTCTTTTGAGCTTTGTGGAGCCTTCCAGAGCTTGAACTCTGCTGTCATGGTCTTTGAGAACCTGGGGTCACCCATACTAGGATGTAAGCTGCAAAAAAGAATTTTAGGAGAAAAACTATATCATCATTCTTTCTTCCTCACTGATAGTCTCTTTGGTACATCTCAATTCCATTAATATAATCAGAATTCTTAGGACTCCAGGCTTTACACTCCACAATATTTGGCACTATGAGCAATTATTTTTAATGTGATTGATTTCAAATTACATTTAAAGCAATCAGTTCCTTTCTTTTGAACAAGGCATGAGTGAAGTGGAAAATGGAAATGAAAAAGCTTATGATGCTTCCAATTTAAACCTGAAGTACAGATTTGTCATCACATGAAAACATGTTGGTAATTACCAGGTATTGAAATGACAATTAACTGTGTCACTAATAATTATAATTTGACAGACAATAAATCATGATGGCAGTTATCTATAAATAAACACCCACATAGCCAGATGAGTAGCATTTCACAATGCTTTAACCTTAAAAAACCAGAAAACTAGTACTAGCTCGTGAGTGACTAAATTTTCCTAAAAGCAGACAGAAACAGTCTTTGGCATCACATGTTCTGACATTTGTCAGATTAAGAGAACCAAAACACCATTTCCATCCCAAATTGGAGAAAGAGTAAATAGTTTACTTCTACAATTTGTTGTCTTCTACTCCCACTCCCAACTCTGCATTTCAAACAAAAGAACTTTTTTTTTCTAATATTAGATTTAATTTTTAGAAAGATGAACAAAATGGTTTTAGGTAATGTGTTTCTACATGAAAAAAAACAGTTTAAGCATAAAATTAGCTAAAATCAGATTGATATGATTTCTATACATTGAGAACAATTAGCACAGCATTAACTCTCAAATGCAAGAATGTGTTGGAATTCCAACTGCAAGGTAATGTCATTTTCATAAAACAGCATAATTAGTTATGCCTTTGCATGGCCTTTCCTTTCTGATTCTTTCTTCCAGATTAGGCCTCAAAGAACTAGGAGAGGGATTCACTGGCAGTAAAATATACTTATTCCTTTAGAGTTAGAAACCAATAAAATAATACTATTGATTTCTCAAAAGGCAGAGAGAGAGAACTAAGTAGTTTTACTTTAGAGGCTTAGGAATTTAAAGATTCATAAGATCACTGGTATCTAGGTAACTCTTGGCCCTATGATATTGAGACACCCTTTACAGATCTTAAGGGTCTGTAGATCAACTTCAGAAAACTTAATTTCAACTTGTGAGAAAAATAAATTATATATACATATATAAGCTGCCAACTACATTTAATATTATCTTTATTAATTAAAAAAATTCTGAATAGTCCATGGACTTCACTAGATTTCCAGAGGAAAATAGTAGTAACTACAGAGTATAAGAAAATATACTTTTTATTAAAAAGCAAGAATTTAAATTTATCTGAATTCAGAAATTTAAAACAATTTTTAGTTTCACAATTCACCAGGTCAGTAACCAAAAATGAAGTGGGTTTTTGGGGAAGTAACAAACTTAGCTACATAATTATAAATTCTTGATGTAGGAAGAAATTTGTAGAACATTCAATCAAATCAACTCATTTTACAGATGAGGAGATTGAAAACCGAGAAAGATAGAAGAATTTTTCAAGATTATGCAACCAGTTAATAACAGGGCACTCACTAGTACTCAAATCTTCTGAATCTCAGTCAAGGACCCTTTCCATCATACCTAACTTCTACTACATTGGAGAATTTCCATGGTAAAAGTTATTCAGGTGAGAAAAAAGAAAAGTTAAGTAAATGTGATAGGCAAATATTTCTAAATCAAATATGCATATCTAAATGTATGTACTTTTCTACCATGCCCTCTTTTTCCGACCAGTGACATCAAGATTTACAAAACTTTTAACATTTTTTCAACTGGTATTTAATTATTTTATTTGGGATTTTATACCCCTTAGAGATCCAGATGTCTCTAAGTAGTAATACGCTGAAGTTTGATTTTCAACCCTTTAATTATATGACACTGTGATTCGGGTTTGCTGCCTCCCCCATCTCAACTCTAGGTCACTGATAATTGGTATTACCTTATGTGACTTATGTCCACACCAAGACAACAAATCAGGTCACCATTTGTGCTGACCTACATAGCACTAAATTTGAGAATACAATCTCCTGTCTTGGAATCAAAATAATTTTGTGGGTGGCCTTGTCTATGGAGAGTGAGTGGTCATGCTTCCCTGGATGCTGATGTCAGCAGGCTAGGGAGTGCATTCCAGGAAGTCTGTAGTGAGGACTTTGAGCCAGAGCTTCTCCAGAGAGAGATGAACCAGCTGGGGTCTCTTCTGATCCATTCTATCCTATGTGTCCTTTCAGATTTTCTTCAGAGACTGTAATCTGCAATCTGACGAGACCATTTCTTTCCAGGGACATCAAATAAGTAAGCTTCTACAACAAACTGTTAAGTATCTACAGCCAAGAGCCAATCAGAGAGTAGCCTTGAGAGGAGGATACTAGTGGAAACAAATATCATATAAATCAGTTTTGCTTTTTTATTTTTTATTTTTTTTGCATGTGGCACAGATCTAGTTTGATTGAAAATGGGGACTTGGCCCTAGCAAAAGTCATGTGATATGGGTATTTAAAAACAAAACAAAGTGTTTCTACCATATTTTCTCCATGCCTCAAAATGGTTTTGAGGGTGACACACAGATAATTCCAATTCTATCTTCTCAGTTCCCACCCATTTGCAATGGTTACAAAAAGATTCTTTTTTTGGTGGGGAGACATAATAAACCACCCACAAGCTGTTGGTGGTAGCTCATAATCACTAGGACAAATGAACTCAGTTGCATTGGAGGCGTTGTTCTTTTCATGTGGTTCTGCACAAAGATGAAATTCAAAGGGTATGAAAACATTTCTATTGGATTCTGCCAAGAAGTCCTCCAGAATAAATGCAAAGTGTCATTGTGAACATTCATAACCCTTTGACAGAAAATAGTACTTTCTTCGCAAGAACTCTTACTCCCTTAACATTGGTTTCAGGAAACTTGGAGGAGTTAGAAAATGAATTGAAAGACATTTTTAATGAGACATCCTTAATTACCTTTTTCTAGGTACTTAATGTGCTTCACAGCATGTGATATTGGCCATAGAAAAAGAATGAAACTCGGGGCAGCTAGATGGCAGGGTGGATAAAGCACCCACCCTGTAGTCAGGAGTACCTGGGTTCAAATCCAGTCTCAGACACTTAGTAATTACCTAGCTGTGTGGCCTTGGGCAAGCCACTTAACCCTGTTTGCCTTGCAAAAACCTTAGAAAAAAGAATGAAACAAATTTGTCAAAGATTGACCTATTAATGAACCTCAATATTATGGCCCTGCTTAAATAAAGTAAAAAAAAAAAAAGATGGAAGCAGTTTTCTAAAACTTAAAAACAACTGAATTAAGAAATAAATAAATGAACAAATGCACAAATGGATTCATGGATAAACAAATAAATAAGCAATTAAGCTGAGGCAGACTCCAGTCCCAAAAACTGGATCCCTTATTTTCTTCACACTGTAGGTTTGAGGTCTGAGTTTGAGGAAACCTAAACTAGATAATTGCATCATTTCTTTAGCTTACTTAACTTGTGTCAGTGTAGCTTCTGGTGTATTTGGCTCAATAATATAAGCATATATTCAGCAGTTATAAAACTCCTCCCTGTTGAGAAGCATATTTGAGGTTGCTTCACTGACTCGCAATCAATCCCTATAATGATGTAACTTAAATTTCATGAAACTATTACTAGGAAACCCTGATTGTACTCCATAAAATCAGTTGCTAAGATATACTAGAAAAAATCCTAATTTCCCTTAATAGTCATTCATAGATCTATAATCTATGAATTTATTTAAATCTTTTCTAAAACTCTATATTCAATCTGTTATTTCATGAGTTGTCATCAATTTACTAACTACTGAGCAAAGTAGAATGTTATTTATACTAAAATTATTTCATTCAATTTTGAAAATTATAGAATCTTAGAATTGTAAGTGACCATAAAGGTCATCTAGTGCAATCTCCTTCTTCATGAATTTCTTTTACAATATCCCAGATCTTGTGATCATTCAACTTTTGTTTCAATATTTCCAGTGATGAAGTGAAATCTACCTAATGAAGTATATAATTATATAGTTAGAAAGTTTTAATTTTTAGAAAAAAATCTATTTTCCAATAAATTAGGGAGAAATTTTTTTCTCCCTAATTGATAGAATAAGACCATGACTTTGAGAAACTATGTAACTAGTGGTACCTTTAAAAGAAAGAACAGTTCAGAGAAAAGATAGGATTTGGGAGGAAGTGCTAGAAAAATTCCTTTTTTGTATGTTTGAAATGAATATAAAATATCCATTGGTAGAGAGTCAACATTTAGCTAGTCACACAGGACTGATACTCTGGGGAGATACTGTGTTTTCATTACTTCATTCTTGGAATCATCAAAGATAATTTAACCTTTTAAGTTTAATTAGATCACTAAGACAAAATATAGAAGGGAAAGGAAATGAAGAGACAAAGAAGGAAAAGGAAAAGGGTCTAGGATTAAATTAAATTGAGAGATATCCATGATTAAGAGGCAAAAAATGGATTTGACCTATACATATATATATATATACACACACACACACACACACACACACACACACACACACACACACACGAAAATATATATTGTATATATATATATATAGCAAAGGGGACCAAGAAGGAACTGCTAGAAAGCAAATCAAAAAGAGAGCAATGTGACTGATGCCAAAGGAGGAGAGATTATCCAAGAAAATGAAGAGGGAATAATTAATAATTTTAGGAGTTAATGAAAAGATGTTTTAAAAAAAGATGAAGACTGATAACGGTTATTGAATTTGATCTTTAAGAAATCACCAATAAATTTGGAAAGAATATTTGCACAAAAGCAATGAGTGTGGAAGCCAGATTATAAGCTAAAAAGTAAGTAAATGCAATAAATATAGAATCATTTTTTTTGTTTTTCTATGGGTTTGTCTTTATTAGGGAAGCATGATATAGAGTGATAGCTTGATGGATGATAAAGTCTAGTGAGGGATTTTAGTGAAGAAGAAAATTAGAGCAGGAAGTAGAGAAGGATAAATGAGAGAGAGAGAGAGAGAGAGAGAGAGAGAGAGAGAGAGAGAGAGAGGGAGGAAGTATTAACTGCTGACTACTTGAGTTCTGTTCTGCTTGTGAGGAATCATTATTCAACTCAGGAAAGAAAGGTTGGAAATAAAACAAAAATTTATTAAAAAGGCTACAAGACATAGGAAGGGATGGGGAGAGAAAGAGAAAGAAATAAAAGAACAGCCAAGCAGCACTAGCTGGGCCATGGTCAGAGAAGACTGTGGCCCTGAGCTGAAGACCAACCCATGTTTTTATGTCTTGCCTCTCATCCAGAAGACCAAGGATGAAACTCCCTTTCTCTTACTAGACCAGGAATTAGGTAGAGGGTGAAGCCAGATTTTACTTTAAACAATCAATGTTAATCAAGAATGGGGGGGCCTCCACCCAGGAGATCTTTAAGATTACAAATTGTTGGGGGCAGCTAGGTGGTGCAGTGGATAGAGCACAGGCCCTGGAGTCAGGAGTACCTGAGTTCAAATTCGACCTCAGGCACTTAATAATTACCTAGCTGTGTGGCCTTGGGCAAGCCACTGAACCCCATTTGCCTTGCAAAAACTAAAAAAAAAAACAGATTACAAATTGTTTCTGTTATGATCATAATTCACTGTCTCAAGAGTAGATGGTAGTCAATTTACATCTCCTCCCAATTTCTTTCTGTTACATTCACAATTCTCTTCATCTTTCTCCTGCATGAGAGGGAGAGGGGGAGGAGGAGGGGGAGGGGAGAGGAAGAGGGGAAGAAAAGAAGGGAAGGAAGGGGAGAAAAGGGAACAAAGAGACAGACACACACAGACACAGACACACACACACAGACAAAGACACAGACACACACACACAGACAAAGACACACACACACACACACACACACACACACACAGAGAAAATGAAAGAGACAGAGAGAATAAGAAACAAAAGTACCTTGAGGCCAGATCCAGGATCAAGGGCACAAATAAGAAATTATATGGAAAGATTTAAGGCACAGAATGGAAGAGAAGAAGGAGCTTATGACATACGGTTTTAATTTTATTGTTCAAGCAGTAGATGAGGATCTTTCTTGAAGAGGAAGGTAGAGGTTTTAATGCAAGAGACTTGAAGAGAGAAAATATAATTCTAAATTCAGTTTATATGGGTAAAATGGTAGATTAGTAATTCCTAGAAGACCTTAAAGGGATTTCCCTGTATTATTGTGACCCTTAGTAAAATCAGATAACACAATTTTTTAGTGGACCATGTCAGCTAAGTTCTATGACTTCATCTAGATGTGTTCACCTAGATATATATGGATAGTGACAGAGAAGACAAATGACATAGTAAGGCCTGGAAGAACAAACAGGAACGTTGTCTATTTTAAAGATATGAGGCAGAGGGGAGAGATGGAAAACTAGGACATAATTATAAGAGAGTAATTCCAAAGCTTTGGGTCATGGGAATAGAAATTATATTTGGTGCTATGATCAAGGGCCATTCCTTTGTATGGTGGAGGTGAAAATAAGGTACAAGGTACACATCATGGAGAAGATAAATCCTGAACTGAATCTTAAATGAAAAATAAAAATTCTAAGAGGCAGAATTGAGTAGGGAATTTATCAATGTCTAGAAAGCCTTTTTTGAGTTCTCAGAACTGGGAAGTAGAATGTTTAGATCAGGAAGTAACTAATATTTCAGTATACTTAGAATGTAAATTTAAAAGAAGGCTGAAAAAGTGGTTGATATAAAATTATGGAGAGCTGTCCACAACAGACTTGCAAGGTTTTACTTTGTCTTAGGAGAGTCACTGAAAGTTTTTGAGTAGAAGTATGGCAGAGTAATACTTTCACAAAATTATTCTAGGGAGGATAAATTAGAGAGACTAGAAATTACAGGAATAGGATCCAATTAGGAATGGTGTAAAGAGCACTACCTCCTCAAAACATAAGACATCTCTGATACTTACTGAGTAACCTTGAAAAAAATAAGGACTATTTAGTAGTAGATAGTGAAGAATGAGTGAAAAAGGGCTCCTGTTTAACTGATAAGAATAGAGGTCCTCAGTCTCTAACTAGGGCAAGTTTCATCAAATTGTGGGAACAGTATGGTAGAGACTGGGGAGCATCCCCATTGGTTTCCTGCATTATCTGACCTGATTGAGTCACAGATTTTTGGTCCAGAACTAATCCATTTGAAAGACACTTTGTTGCCAAAATATATAAGTTTAGTGTCAGTGGGTCTGGACTTGAAAAACATGTTGAATATAATCACATTGACATGCTTGGTGTTTATTTATTTCAATTCTATTCTCTCATTGCATTTTATACTCCCCTTTGGTTCTTATATTCTGATCCTACACTATTTTTATATTCTTATCTGTCCTAGTTCCTCCACTAAGTATGTTAACTCTTTAAGGGTTATTGCAGTACCAAATTTCTCCTTCTAGTTCCCCTAGTACTAAGGAAAATGTCTGGCAAAAGTATTGTCTCTTGGGGGGCAGCTAGGTGATATAGTGGTTAGAATGCCCAAATTTAGGAAAACCAGAATTTGAAATACTCCCTTAAACACTGATTAGCTGTGTGATCCTGAACAGTTACTTAATCCTGTTTGCCTCAGTTTCTCCATCTGTAAAATGAACTGGAAAAGGAAATAGGAAACTACTTCAGTATGTTGGTAAAAAAAATCCAAAATAGGGGTTAAATGGATAAAATAATGAAAGAATGAATGAATGAATGAATGAGTGAATGAAAGAATGGATTGATGGATAAGAACACAATGTAATGAAATTCTATCTCTGTTATTTGCAATCTCTAAGACCTCAGAAAAATCATTTACTTTCCCTTGGCCTCAATTTTCACAATCATAAAATCAGGGAATTGTACTGCATGGTTCTTAAAGCCTTTTTAGTTATAGATTTCAGTCAGTCAATAGACATTTATTACATTCTAGCTATTATCCAGTGACAGTGCTATGTGTTGGAGATACCTAAAGAACAAAAAAGTCAGTCCCTGCCCTCAAGAAATTACAAATCTAATGAGGGAGACAGCAAGCAAATAAATTTGTACAAACTAGTTGAGAAATAATTTAAAAAGAAAAGGCACTAGAATGAAGAGGGGTTGGTAAAGGCTTTCTGTAGAGGATGGGATTTTATTGGACTAGGGTTTAGTTGGTTAAGAAAGCCAGGAAAAAGGGTGGCTAAGTGGCACAGTGGATAGAGCATGGACCCTAGAGTCAGGAGTACCTGAGTTCAAATTCAACCTCAGACACTTAATAATTATCTAGCTATGTGGCCTTGGGCAAGCCACTTAACCCCATTTGTCTTGCAAAAGAAAAAAGAAATTCAGGAAAGCCAGGAGGCAGAGATGACAAAAGAAAAAAATGTCAGGTATGGGGATAGTCAGAGAAATGACTGAGACTGAAAAAAGAAAGATTTAATTAGGATAGGATTCTTTGATGTGGAGAAAGTAAATGAAAATGATCAAGAAATTTGATGGTAAATGGAAATAAATTTTTGAAGTCAGAGATGTTGGGTTTGACCCCCAGCTTTTCTATTTAACTGTGTAGCCTTTACAAGTCACTTATTGTCTCTGAGTTATGATATTAAAATAGGATTTTAATATCACCTTTCCATTTAACTAATGAAACCTGAACAACATTTTTACCACATGAAAGCACTTAAAAGTATGTATTCATAATAAAAAGTTGGTGGAAGAGATTCTAGATTATTTCACATAGTCTAAACTCCAGGTTAACCTCTAACTGATGTCATGCCATGTCTCACCTGCCAAAAATGGACATGTTTATACTACCAGAGTCAGGTATAAAATCAGATGTATGGTTTTAATTTGGATACTAAAAAAAAAAATCTGGTCATTTTTTCCCCTCATTAAACAATTATATGCTAACTAGATACATGATCTGGTGCTGGCAGTGTGAGTGCAAAGAGAAAAATAAAAAATCATTTCCCCTCAAGAAATTGATATTTTCTTGTAATAAGAAAATATGAAATCTAAAATTCAAATGAGAATAGGAAATATATATATATATGTATATATATATATATAGCCACTGCTTCAGACCTGTTTTGCTATATTTTACCAATTTCATTTTATAATATAGAAAACTTTTGATCTTGTCAAGAATAGAGACAATATGTTTTGATATACATACTAAAGGTTTGGAAATCATTGACCTTGACTAAAATCTTAACTTTTTCCTCTACTTACATAAAATTGAGTAAATCAGTTAAAATATCTAAAATTTAGTTTCTCTAACAAATATTTATTAAGTCTAATATCAAGCACTGGGATGGGCAGTAGAGAAAGATAAAAATGAGCTTAAACATTGTTTTATGGGGAAATGGCATTTTTCTTTTTTAATTTTTTAATTTTTTTATTTAATAATTTTTTATTTAATAATTATTCTCATTTTGTACAATTAATATTTTACATTAGTAAAATATTCTTGTTTAAGAGTAAATGAGATATCCCCTCCCCCCATAAATATAGACTTGCTTCAGCGATAAAGTAAAGGGGAGAGAAAAAAAAACTAAAATTAAAAAAAATAATAGTAATAATTGTAGGTATGGCCAGGTGGAGCAATGGACGGAGCACCAGCCCTGGAGCCATGAGCACCTGAGCCCACATCTGACCCCGTACACCCAACAATCACCCAGCTGTGTGATATGCAAGCCATCCGAACCCCACTGCCCTGCAAAAACCAAAAAAAAAAAAAAGAAAAAAGGAAAAAAAGACCCAAAATAAAATAAAATAGTAATAATAGTAGGGGTGGCTGGGTGGTGGACAGAGTATTGGCCCTTGAGCCAGGAGCACCCGGGTCCAAATCCGGCCCCAGACACCCAAGGATCACCCTGCTATGTGGCCCCAGGCAGACCACCCAGCCTCATTTGCCCTGCACCCCCCCAAAACAATAATAATAATAAAAGATGTGCTTGAGTCTTTGTTCCAACACCAACAACTCTGTCATGGGTGGATCACATTCTTTATGATAAGTCCATCACAAAAGTTACTTCCATATTTTTCCAATGTTGCCATTGCTGATCGCAACTCCCTCCTTTCTTATTTCTCCACTACCATGTACTATATTTTCTCTCTCCTTTCACTCTGACTCTGCTGTAGGGTAGCTGAGTGGCACAGCAGACAGATCCCTGGCCCTGGGGCCAAGAAGCCCTGAGCCCCCATACCACCCCTTAGGCCCAGAATCCACCTGGCCCTGTGGTCCCGGACAGGTCATCCAATCCCAGCCCCTTGCAAGAAGTAACAAAGAAAAAAATGTGTTATATCTGACCACTCTCCCCCCATGGTCCATCCTCTCCTCCATCACTCACATCCCCCCCTTCCCCCTGCCCCCCCTCTCCTTCTTACTCCAAATGCCTATACCCCATTGAGTATATATGCTGTTTCCTCTCCTAGCCACCTCTGATAAGAGCAAAGATTCCCTTGTTCCCCCTTGCCTTCCCCCCTTACGTATCATTGCAATAGCTCATTGTAATAAAGAAAAATCTTATTATATGAAATATCTTGGCCTATTCCCCCTTTCCTTTTTCCTTCTCCCATTACATTTCCCCTTTTTTCTATTGATTCCATTTTTATGCCATATTTTATCTTCAAATTCAGCTTTCTCCTGTGCTTCAACTATAAAAGCTCCCTCTACCTGCTCTATTAACTGAGAAGGTTCGTATGAGTATTATCAGTGTCACTTTTCTATACAGGAATACATGCAGTTCATCATCATTAAGTCCCTCATATTTTCTCCTTCTCCTCCAATCTCTATGCTTTACCTGAGTCCTGTATCTGAAGATCAAACCTTCTGTTCAGCTCTGGCCATTCCAACAGGAACATTTGAAATTCCCCTGGTTCATTGAAAGTCCATCTTTTTCCTTGGAAGAGGACATTCAGCCTTGCTGGGTAGTTGATTCTCAGTTGCATTCCAAGCTCTTTTGCCTTCCAGTATATTGTATTCCAAGCCCTACGAGCTTCCAATGTAGTTGCTGCTAAGTCCTGTGTGATCCTGACTGCAGCTCCATGATATTTGAACTGTGTCCTTCTAACTGCTTGTAATATTTTCTCTTTGACTTGGGCGTTCTGGAACTTGGCTATAATATTCCTAGGGTTTGGTTTTTTGGGATCTCTTTCTTGGGGTGATCGGTGGATTCTCTCCATTTCTATTTTGCCCTCTGCTTCTAGGATATCAGGGCAATTTTCCTGTAGTAGTTCTTGAAAATGATGTCAAAGTTCTTTTCCTGATCATGACTTTCAGGTATTCCAAAAATTTTAAAATTATCTTTCCTAAGTCTGTTTTCCATATCAGTTGTTTTTTCAATGAGATATTTCACATTTTCTTCTAATTTTTCATTTTTTTGGTTTTGAAGTATTGATTCCTGATTCCTGGCAAATTCATCAATCTCCCTGAATTCTGTTCTTTGTCTGAAGGATTTGCTCTCCTCAGAGAGTTTTCTTATCTCTTTTTCCATCTGGCCCATTCTGCTTTTTAAAGCATTCTTCTCCTCCATAACTTTTTGAACTGTTTTATCCATTTGACCTAAGCTGGTTTTTAGCATGCTATTTTCTTCAGCCTTTTTTTGGATTTCCTTGACTAGGCTGCTGACTTCATTTTCATGTTTTTCCTGCATCTCTCTCATTTCTTTTCCCAGTTTTTCTTCTAACTCCCTCATTTGATTTTCAAAATCTTTTTTGAGCTCTGTCATAGCCTGAGCCCAATTTCTGTTTTTCTTGGAGTCTTTAGATATAGGAGCTTGTGCTTCCTCATCTTCAGACTGAGTATTTTGATCCTTCTTGGGCTCATTTGCAAAATATTTCTCAATTGTGTTCCTCTTTTTTCCCTGCTTGCTCATTTTTCCCAGCCTGCGCATGTTTTGGGGGTGCTTCCAGGGCTTTTGGGACACTCCCACAAGGGTCTCAGTGTGTGAGGCTCTGTCCTCCCTCCTGGTCTGTGAATGACCATATGTGCCCCCCTCTGCCATGGGGCTGAGGTGGGGGGGGGGGCTGCTGCTCTTCCAGGGGTGCCTAGACTGTGATCAGGATCTGAATGTGGTCAGAGCCCCAGAGTCCTGTTTCTGGGGGAGGACAGAGCTCGGCAGTCTCTCTTCACCCCCCTCCCTCAGTTCAATGGACTCATGTCCTGGGGGCTCCTGCTTACCGGCTCCTCCTGTTTCTGTTTCCTGGATCTGGAATGCAGTGGCCAAGCAGCTTGCTTGCTTGCTCTGGCAGAGGTCCCCCGCTGGTCCCCCACTTTGTGCCCCGTGCTCCCCGGGGCACAGGTCAGGAAACTCCCCTGCTGCTGGGAGCCACGGCTCCCAGCACCCTGGGTCTGCCTCCCAGAGGCTGAAGTTCTTTTGCTCTGGTGGGCTGCCCCTCTGGCAGGCCGCCCCTCCAAATCCGGGGAGCAGAGACTTTTTGCTCTTTTCTAGGTTACCTTGAGTAGGAGCACTGCCTCATTGGGTCCCTCTATAGGTTCTGTCTCTCGAAAATTTAGTTAAAGTCCTTAGTTTGAAAGATTTATGAGAGAGCTCCTAGGACACCCTTCACTCTTGTTGCCATCTTGGCTCCACCCCGAAATGACATTTTTCTAGTATAACTTTCCAGTGTAACAAAAGTCATCCCATCTCTCGGCACTGGTCATTTTCTCTGTTACACATGCTTGAAATTCTCAGCCTCTTCCACTCTGATGGTTGTTCCTTTAAATCTCAACTAAAATCTTACCTTCTACAAGAAGCCCCAAACTCTCTTAATTCCAGTGGCTTCCCTCTCTTGTCTCTCCTTTATCCTATATGTAGCTTGCTTTGCATGTATTTGTATGAGCTTTCATATTGGTTTTTAATCTCTGCTCTGTCTGTCTCTTTTTTGTGTCCCACAGTCCTTATCCCAGAACCTAAGACATAGTATTGCTTAGAAAAAAATCATGACCAGAATTTCATACATTAAACATCTGTGATTACATATAACCACTAAAATTAAAAAAAAATGTTCTGCCTAGATGGGCTTCAGTCTGAGTTCTGGGCTATTTCTTTTCTGTTTGTTCTTTACTGATGTTAGGTAAATGGTTATCTTTACTGAGATAGATATGATCAGCCTGGTAGATTATCTCCTGAGTTTGAAAAGTGATAGCTCCTGCTTGAGCAAATTGTTGGTGGCCTGTTTTATTGCTTTAGGAGAAGATGACCTCTAATATGAGACTGACTTAAACCTGACCCATTTTATCAGAAGATGTAGAATAGAATTTAATGAGCCATGAAGAAAAGATATAAACTATAAAATATGTGGTTTACTTTATGCTCTGATGACATTAAAGTAAATATTTAAATGTGTACAGGAAAGAAACTTTATGTTTCACCTTGGGGGAAGTGAATATCTTTTCACTTCTCCTGTGAGACCTAAGTAAAAAATCTGAGTTTTACATAATTTGTACTTGGGTCAGCAAAGCCAATGAGTCTTCTCAATGAGTCAGAGTATGAAAAAGGAGAACCTAACTACCTTTACCTTTTCTTAGAGGCAAAGCTCCCCAAGAATCAAACCTGGCTCAGGCTTCATTCTTGGATTCAGAGTTCAGAAATTTTAGTGGAGAACCTAGTGGAATACTTCCTTTGTCTCCCAAATGGAGCAGCAGTTCTTAATTTTAGCCTAATTCAACTGTTATATGAAAGGGTTGGACTAGATGACCTCTCAGATCCTTTCCAATGCTAAATCTATGTTCACAGATTTTATTTCACTCTTTTTTTCTAGGGCTCTAAATCAACCATCCTCCCAAGGATCTACAGAAATGACACACAACCTAGAGAACAAAAGAATTGTTTCAAGACCTGTTCATGTTTTCTGAAACTTAGATTGGGAAATTTTTGAACACAGTAGAAAAGAGGTAAAATGTACAATTAGATTTTGTATGGCATACAGAAGATAAAATCTACGTGCTGCACATTCTATACTACATTGTGGTAGAGCATGTCCCACATCAGTCTATGGCAGGTATTTGATCACATGATGTATTCTTTTTTCTTTCTTTCTTTACATTTCTCTTCACTTCTCTTTTTATATCCCCCCTTTCTTTCTCCTTCCTTTCAACTTTCCTTTCCCTTTCTTGTTTTCCTTTTCCCTCACTCTCCCTTTTCCTTTCTTCTTGCTCTTTCTTTTCCACAACCTAAAGAAATAGAAACAAAGCAGAAGTCTGGATAAATATTTATTTTTAGTAATTAGATGCAATCTCACTTTTAATTGATGGGAGAACTTGCCTGAAAATTAAGAAAACCTGATCTCCAAATTCTATTTCTGATCCACACTGGCTCTAGGTGATCCTGGTCTATTCATTTAATTTCTCAATGCTTTTGAACAGCTCTCTAAGCCTAGAATTTGCAAAGCAAATGCTGATTTGAATTGGTAGAGTGCATATCCTCCCCAGGAGTTTGATATATCAATGAAACCACAAGTCCAGTTTAGAAAGAAAAAAAAAATGTATTTTCTAATGACAACCTCAGAAATAAGAACATGTTAAGGCTTTCTTTTTTGTCAGGTCTTGGAAGACATCTGTATAGTTTATGTGCACATGGTAATCCAGAGCAGGCTTTTCTTCTCAGTTTCCAGAAGAAACTAACAGCATGGAAGCAGGACTCTGCCCTCTGAGCTTGAAGGGAGTCAAGGCTCAGTACCCCAGCTTTTTTTCCCAATTTCTAGCATCTAGACTCAATTGGGCTAGCCAGAGGCCAAGTTTCAGGAAACAGACTTTTGCCCAATGGGGGTAAAGGATTGTGTGAAAGGAATTGTTGATTCATGAGGGAGGAGTTTTTTTTTTTCAACTGAGGACTTCACATTAATTTAAAATAAAAAGAAAAATAAAAACAGATCAAGCTGAGGCCTCTCTTGGTGAATGCTGTTCCTTGGCAGACTGTTCTAATTGGAGTTTCTGTGCAATTCTGTGAAATGTCATGTGCAATTAGGTACATTAAATGCTTTTTGATGATAATGATGGGTCTAAGGAAAAGAACCTTTTATGACTCTTCCAAATGACTAGAGGACATGCCCTGAAAGGGAAACTGGGAAGTAAGGAAGAATGATTGGGCATAGTGCCTTTTCTTCCTTGATGGTATTGGATGAGTTTAAAGGTTAAATTTTTTTTTAATTTAATTAATTAATTATTTTTTTCATATTTTTTTTCTTGACTTTTTGCCTAGATTGAGAATAAAGCTCAAGCTTATTTTTACTGATGCAAATTGAAATAAGCACTAATCATTCCAAAAACTTAATGCTGGCTTATATTTATATAGCTTTTTAAGAATTGCAAAGTACCTTACATAGAACCTTTGAACTTTACAAAAATCATGTGAGATATATTATTAATATTCATGTTTTACTAATGAAGAAATTGAGTCTGAGAAGACAAATGACTTGCCTGGGTCCACATAGCTCCTTGTATATTTGAAACAGTATTTGATCTCAGGTTTTTTTGTTTATTTTTTTCCATTTAAAAATATTTTAAGCTTAAATACAAAATAAAAGCAGATTCAAAAACACAAAGCAATAAATTTCCATTTCAACAACTCCTATATAAAAATAATATATATACATATATATATATATATATATATATATATATATATATATATGTAGTATTCAAAGTTCAAAGCTATCTTTGCTTTTTTCAAGATTTTGTTTTGCTCTTTGGTGCGCATTTTTTAACTTTATTTTTCTTCTGTCCTTTCCCCTACCCCTCAAGGCTACAAAAATTAAGTATGAAGATCTCTCTCTCTCTCTCTCTCTCTCTCTCACACACACACATACACACACAGACACACAGACACACACACACACACACACACACACACACACACACACAAACACACATACATTGTCTTTCTCATTCTTCCTCTCTCCCATTCTCTCATTCTCTCTCTTAACTCTTTTCTTCCTTCCTTCCTTCCTTCCTTCCTTCCTTCCTTCCTTCCTTCCTTCCTTCCTTCCTTCCTTCCTTCCTTCCCTCCTTCCTTCCTTCCTTCATTCTTTCCTTCCTTCCTTCCTTCCTTCCTTCCTTGGCCTATTCTGCCTTCCTATTATTTCTTTCTGAATTTATATCCTTCCAAATACATACGTTGTTCCCTCTTCATCCTATTCTTGTTAATCTGCATTTCTATTATCCTCTCACTCTATCCTCCTGATATAGTTTGGGACACAGATGATGAATTAGGGTTCAAATAGTGAAAGGATTTCATTCACAATTTGGTGATAAGGGACATATAAGTTTTATTTTGCAGGTGCAAGGTTATTGCATTTGAGCACTACTCTATTGGAGAAATAACTCCTAGCAGGTGAAAAAAGTTAAGATTTATATAGGAGTTCAGGAGATGGGTTACATACTGGGAAAGATGTAAAGGTCAGTGCAGGAATAGTCTAAAGGATTTTGTCAAGTTATTCAGGGGTAAAATAGGTTCATTTCAGAAACACAGAACTAATAGTTTGTTTTCAGTTGGGCTTCTATTTCTGTTTCCCTGTTCTTTTGGAATTCTCCCAGAGATAGGACCCTAACCAACTGGCAGAAACATGGTACCCAGGTGGTTGTTATCAATTCCACGGCTGGCATGGAGGAGAACTGTTCTCAGGAATGGTAGCAGGGAAAGACATATTTTTTCTGGATACACAAAGTCAGTATAGATCATGATGAAGCCTACTATAGGCATAGAATTTAACTATTTGCTTTCTCCCTAGCATTTCCACACCAACACCATTACCTCATTCTCATTTCTTTATATATATTGATGACTTTTATTCTCTTCCAAATATATATGTTGTTCTCTCTTTGACCCAAATCTGATGTGAGGAAGTTTCCTGTAAAACATCTTCTCTTAGCTTTCCTATCCCTTTACCCTCTTATTTCTTTCTGAATTTGAAGATTTTATATCATTCTAGATATATTTATATTGTTCCCTCTTTAACCCATATTCAATGTGAATTGAGATCCCGAACTACCAGAAATGCTCTTCCCTCATGTAATTCCCCTCTATAATTTCTTCCTCTTGTACCTCATTTGTATGGGATAATTGCTCTTTTTATCTTTTCCAACATGGTTTAGATTTTTTATAATCTCATCATACTCAGCTTAACCCCTGTCTTTCAAACTCTCCAATTACTAATGACCATCTTAGCCATAAGTTTTACATTTCCATATAAAAAGTAGGCAATTTTTCCTTATTGAGTCCCTTGTAATTAGTTTTTGATGTTTACCTTATATTTCTCTTGGATCTTTTATGTCAAATTTTCTAAGTTCAGGTATTTTTTATGACAAAATCCTGAAGGTCTGGCAATTCATTGAATTTACATTTTGCTTCGTTCAGGATTATGCTCAACTTTACTGGGTATGATATTTTTGATAGCAACTCCAGGTCTTTTGATCTTTTATATAAATAGTTTTCCAAGACCTATGGTGTTTTAATGTAGCAGCTGCTAGGTCTTGTGTAATCCTAATTATGTCTTTGTTGTATTTGAATTATTTTTTTTCTTGTTCTCATAATATTTTCTTTTTCACCTGGGAGTTTCAGAATTTAGTTTCTATATTATTATATTTTTCTCCTAGCATCTCTTATAGGTGGTGATTGGCAGATTTTTTCTGCTTCTACTTTCCTCTTTTGTTTTAATTACTTCAGGACAATTTTCTTTAATTATTTCTTGTTTTAATATAACAAGATTCTATTTTTTAATTTTAGTTTGCAAGTAGCCTAATTATTTTTATTTTTTCTCTTCTGGATCTATTTTCTAGATCAATTGTTTTTCTTATGAGAGTTTCACATTCTCTTCTAAATTTTCATTCTTTATATTTGTTTTATTATTTCTTGGTCTCTTATAAATTTGATGCCTTTTCCTTACCCAGCTCTAATTTTCAAAGAGTCATTTTTTCCCCCTAAGATTCTGAATTTCCTTTTCCAGTTCACTGATTTTCTTTTCATAATTTTATTTTTCTTGGACTGTTCTTTTTTTTAAAAAAATACTTTCCCTCAATCTTTCCTATTTGATTTTAAAGTCCTTTTTGAGTTTTTTTTATGAATTCTTTTGGACAGGTAACATTTGACATTGCTCTTTGGCATGGGAAAGGGTTTTGTGTTAGGTTTTATTTTTCTTCAGTATCTGAAGCACTGATCATCTCTATTCTCATAGTAACTATCTAAGGTTGGCTTCTTCCTCTTTTGCATGATCATTTTTTAAAAATTTTTATCAGCTTGTTATTGTGTCCACCCTAGTCTTGGGGTATGGGGGATCATGTCTTTTGCCTTAGATCCTTATTACTGCTATTTTTTGAGCTTTTTCCTGGCCCCTACCTCTGTACTAATTTTCCAGTCCAAGCTACAACTAGGCTCCTCAGCACACTATGCTAGAAGTCATCTAACTCCCTGAGAATCCTTCTGAGGATATAACCTTCAGTTCTTCCTTCTGGCCTGGTCTGAGACAAAGAACTCACTTCTTCTACAGGTGTCCACAGCTAATAATGTCCTTTGACCACTGCTTCTGCACTCACCAGGTATATGCTAATTCTTTTTCTTGGGGACTGTGCTTGGGCAGCTTAGCTGGGTCTGGTATCCTTTATCAGCACAGATTCCCTCAATCTTCCCCTCTCAGACAGTTAACTCCACAAGCAGTTTGGGACATGAAAATTCCTGTTGCTGAAACTGAGACTACCTCCCACCTCAGCTGCCCCCAGGGCTCTCAGTTTGTGGTTTTGGTGGAGCTAGCCTGGCATCTTTCTTCAGATCTTCTCTGCTTGTCCCAGGAGGACCACCTCTCCGACCCAAATCTTTTTAATTTGTGTTGCTCTACATTCTCCCTGAAACACTATTTTGTCCTATTTGTAGAGGATATCTGGAGAGCTTGACAATTTCCTCCATCTTCCCAGAATACTCTCCAAATTCAGGTCTTTTTGACTTCTGTTCTAATATTCTATCCATTAGAATATCTTGACTTTCAATTTTAAAACAATACTAAAAAGAAATGAACTAAGTAATTATAATATCCAATCTTCAAGAAATAAAATAGCAAAATTTAAGTCAGAAAAGATAAAATTTTGTGTACAATTAGATGAATTTGCTTTAGTTGGCTAACAAAACTCCCATCTCTGGTGGGAAGCATTTCCCAACCCTGTTAATTCTAGTGTCTTATTTTTCTTAATTATTTGCTTTTCATCTCATATAAAGTTTTTTATATGTCTATTTTCATATTGTTTTCTCTATTACATTCTAAGTTCCTTAAGTATATCAACTATCTCTTGCCTCTCATTGATTCCCCAATGCTTAAAATAATCTGGAATGTATTTGGGGCACAATAAATATTGATGGATCAACTTTTTTTGGTCAAAGAAATTGATAATTATATAAAAAATAGGACTCAATAAAACTTAGATGCAAGAAAGTGGTTTGATATTGCAAAAAAGAGTACTGACTTGGGAATCTTTTCAAACTAGTTTATTAATATGAACAAATCTCTTCTCCCTCTCCCTCTCTCTGAGTTGCAGTTTACTCACCTGAGAAATGAATTGATTTGATTGTGTGTTTCCAAAAGTCTATTCTAGCTCTAAATCTCAGGTTGATTATTCTCATTAACATTCCAAGGTTTAATTTATTTATATTTCTTATTTAGTTAGTTTTCTGCCTCTGAGTATCTCTTTAAAGGTTTTTATAATTGCAAACAAAAGAATTATCAGGATCTTCAAGATCAATAGTGCCTCAGCTTTCTGAATGTATGAGTTGAGTACATCTAGTATCTTGTACCATGACTCCCTTGAAGGATCTGGAGGAAATGATTTCTTTCATTCTGTCTTTTGTGTTACAAGTGGCCAGTCAAATGCTGATTTCTATTGATATTATAAGAACCAGATGCAAGTTGGGCTTTAGACTCTCAGCAGACAGAGAGTGAGTCCTGACAGACATTGCTTATTTAACCTCTAAATTTCAAGTGGCAAAAGGGAATTCTTCTGTTCTGCATTCCAGGAAATCTTCTGCATTGTCAGAGACTCACTTTGCTATTCCATGTTTATTACAATGGGTCTTATAGGGCAGTCAAAATTCCGTTTGGTTTTCAAAGTTTGTTACCAAGTACTTGGACAATCACAAAATAATCTGTTAGCATGAAGTTTGAATAGCCTAATATATATATTATCTGTCTCACACAACTTTGTTTTCAAACAAAAGTTTTGTAGCATTGAGGAATTCAGTTTTAAATAACAAGATTGTGAGGTATAACAATTCAAGAAGTATTCTACATTTTCCATTGTTCCTTGAATTTGATATTCCATTGTTGTTTTTCTAGCTTGCATTTCCTATGCCATCTACCCACTCCAAGGAATTCACTCCTTCCTCATTGATGCCTTTTGAAATCCTGATTTTCTTCAAAGCTTAGATGAGTCCTTAGGACCTTAACAACAGTTAGCACCTTCTCCCTTATATTGCCTTGCATTTATTTATTCTTATAGATACTATCTACCTCCAGCAGACTATCAGATAGTTGCAAATTCATGAATTTCTAGTTGGGAATAGACCAAAACCATCATTTGGCAGCTAAGAAAGCTGAGGTGCAGAATGTTTAAGTGACTTGCCCAATATCATACTGACAGTCACTGTCAGAGTCCTAATTTGAACCCATGTCCTGATCAAAGTTAAAAGACTTGCTCAAGGACACACATAGGTAATAAAGGTGGGTTTTTTTTTTTTAGTTTTTGCAAGGCAGTGGGATTAAGTGGCTTGCCCAAGGCCACACAGCTAGGTAATTATTAAGTATCTGAGGCTGGATTTGAACTCAGGTACTCCTGACTCCAGGACCAGTGCTCTATCAAATGCGCTGCCTAGCCTCCCCGGTAATAAAGGTTTAAGAAAGGAATTGAACATTGGTATTCTTGATTCCACTGCTTTCTGCATTGTGCAATCTGGTTTATTGTCCCTCCACTTCCCTCCTCCTCAAATAAAACATTTTCTTCATAACTGCTTTTTTTTCTTTCAAAGCTATCACTATTTGTCCAGTTGTCCAAGTTCCTAACATAGGATTTACCATTGTTGAATCATTCAATCATTTGACATCTTAATAATTCTGCTGTTTCAACATAGGCTTTATCTTATTTTATCCATCCATTCCTTTCCATTACCTTCCTTCATCCACCTAAATCCTAATTCAGGATCTCATTATTTCTCATTTGGACTATCAATCTCTCCAATCTCTTCCTTACAAAGCTACCAAATTGATATTTCTGAAATACAAGTCTGAGAGGTTCTTTCTGTCACTAGATGCTTCAGAAGCGCATTCTTTAAAAAGAAAAACCCTTGCCCATTTTTGCTCCAGTTTTTGTTTCTCAAGGATACCCTAAATGGGAGCACAGAGTCAAACATGACTGAAAAACAACAGCAAAGAAATAGAAATTAATAGTATACTCATCAACTGAGGGATGGATAGACAAATTATGAAAAAAGGATTGTAACAAAATATTTTAAGAAATGATAAAGGGAATGGTTTTCAGAGATATCTGAAAAGACTTGCAGAAAATGATACGCAGAGAACTGAGAAGAACAAAGAGAATAATTTATACAATAACATAGATTCTTTGATCTATATCATCCAAATATCATTCAAGATGAATGCAAATTACTCCTCATCATTCATTTATAAATCATATCCTCCAAGACTTCAGGAATACCTACAATGTGAAATTTTCTCTTTGAATTATGATTTGTATTTCACATTGGTTGGTAACCCTATTTTTTGCATTGGATTTTTAGTTCCATTGTTGCCAATGAGATTCAAGGGAACCAAATAAAGATAGAGATCAAGAGTTACTGAAAAACAAAGGAATTTGCATGCTCCTTGGGATTTTAAAACTTTTTAGAATTTATTATAAAATATTGCAAAGTAATCAGGTTAAAGCTTTTCTCCTTCCTGAGACAGGGTGAATGACAAAAGGCTAGGTGAAGTTGCTTAAGTGAGAGAGAAAGAGAGACATAAGGAGAGACAGAGAAAGAACATTCAAGCAGAGCTGTCTGAGAGAATAGACTGGCCCTCCAGCAAAAGTCCAGCTTAGGTTTAGCCTTGATGATTATCTGTGCAATAAAGGTAAAAGGGGAAATCCCTCCCACCCTTATGTGATTGAAACCAAGTAGAAATTGGAAGCTGGGGACTGGGTGGGAATGAGGAGATAAGATATAAATTTTACATTTAACAATGAAACAATAGGAGGCAATTTACATCTCAGGAACAAAGAGCCTTCCACACTTTAACAGAATTTAGTAGCATAAAAGATTACAGAATTTGTTTCCAATCATAAATTTCTTATATTCATAATTCTCTTCATCAATATTAAATCACATATTTATTTCTGGCTCCCTTCTGTGAAATTTTGGACATATCCACAAATTATTCTCTTTCTACTTTTTAACCTTTCCTTATGTTACCTATGTTGATGATATAAATGTAACTTTTTTTCTCTCTCCTTTCTTCTTTTGAAATTTAAACCTCTTATAATAAGATTTGAGAATTCCAGTTAAAAAGAGTCTTTCTCACTTAATAATTGCCTAGCTGTGTGACTTTGGAAAATCACTTAATTCCATTACCTTAAATGAATAAAATAAGAAAAAGAAAGTTGCATTATGTAGTCTGAAGTATGCAGAGATAGTATAATACAAGTTTAGGAACTAGAGGAGCTGAGTTTAAACCTAGAATTTGCTACTTGCTACTTAAGTATATATAGACTTTCTGGGCTGTTTTATGTCAAATTCCCTGGCTAGGTATAGGCATCTCACAAAACTCCCCATATGTCCTGAACCAGATTAAAATGTAATTGGAAAGTGTTTAATAAAATAAATAAGAATACAACACAAACAATTTTAATAAAGGGTCTTTCTAGTCCTGGTTAGGTATAGTACATCCTTGGTCAGAAGACAACCATTTCTTTATTGCAAGTCATATTCTAGACACCATCTTATTATCTAGTTATTCATTTTCTAAATTTGCCTTTCTTTTCTGAGGTCTCTGCTTTTAATTCTCAGCTGTGAATGAATTATTTTGTATTCTTCAATTTCTTACTCAATATATTCTACTACTTAAGAACATATAGATTTCTTCTGAAAATATATTTCTCTATAGGTAACAATTCTTCATATCTCCAAGTCTTTCTAGTACATCCTATGCCAATTCCAGATCTTTATTATATAACCAACTTAAAAGATTTTCTTTATTAGCAGTATATTTTAGTATCTTAGGAATTTGTATCAAACCTTCATTCTTGATTTACTTTGGAAATATACATACATATATATGTATATATATATATATATATATATATATATATATATATATATATATATATGCCTCCAGCATGGGAAAGGAAAAACATTTGATATATACGAGAACTTTGTGTGACATTAATGAATGCTTTTGCTGAGTGTAACTTAAAAGTCCCACATACAAAAACTGATCCAATCCAAACAGATAACTAGGAAAATTCTTTGCAGCAAATTTCTCTAAAAAGTATCTCATTTCTAAGATATATAAAGAATGTCATCATATGTATGGAACTTAGGTCCTCTTCTGAATTGAGAAATGGTCAAAGGATATAAACAAATACTTTTCAAAGGAAGTAATCCAAATTACATTAGATTCATATGAAAAAAATGATACAAATAAGTAACGATTAGAGAAATGAAAATTAAACAACCTAAAATTCTACCTCATTTCCATAAGATTGGCAAAGGTGGTAGCAAATGTCAGAGGGCCTGTGGACAGCCATTATGGAAAGCAATTTGTAACTTTTCCCCCAAACTTATAAAACTGTGAGTACTCTTTACCCTGGGATACTAGTATCAGATCTATATGCCAAAGAGAGATAAAAAAGAAAAAAGGAACCATCTGTACAAAAATAATCATAGTAACTACTTTTATAGTAGCAAAGAAACAGAAACAGAGTATAACCATCACCTGGAAAATGGGTAAACAAATTATGGAATATAAATATAATCAAATGTTGTAAGAAATGATAAAGGAGGCTATTTTTCAGATATATTTGAAAAGACTTACAGAACATTATATGGAGAAAACTGAGAATTAGGAGAACAAGTTATACAATAACAATATTACGGATACTTTGAAACTTTGAAAGACGTAAGAACTCTGATTAATAAAATGACTGTGAAACATTGTACTTACCTCCTGACAGAGAGATGAAGGACCTGCTCAAAGTGCAGATTGAGACATATATTTTTTGGACTTGGTCAATATGAGAATTAGTTTTGTATATTTTGTATGAAGGTTTTTTTTTTTTTTGCTTCCTCACCCCCAAGAGAGTAAAAGGAAAGTAAAATTTATTATTGAACATTAAAAATACAATTTCAAAGGGTTAAAAAAAATCACTTGTACAAAAATATTCATAGCAACCCCATTTGTGGTGGCAAAGAATTGGAAATCCAGTGAATGTACTTCAATTGGGGAATGCCTTAACAAACTGTGGTATATGTATGTCATGGAACACTATTGTTCTATTAGAAACCAGGAGGGATGGGAATTCAGGGAAGCCTGGAAGGATTTGCATGAACTGATGCTGAATGAGATGAGCAGAACCAAAAAAACATTGTACACCCTAACAGCAACATGGGGGTGATGATCAACCTTGATGGATTTGCTTATTTTATAAGTGCAACAATCAGGGACAATTTTGGGTTATCTGCAATGGAGAATACCATCTGTATCCAGAGAAATTATTGTGGAGTTTGAACAAAGACCAAAGACTATATCTTCAAATTAGGGAAAAAAAAACATTATCTCATATAATTTTGCTGTCTCTTACTTTATTTTTCATCTTTAAGGATATGATTTCTCTCTCATCACATTGAACTGAGATCAATGTATACCATGGAAACAATGTAAAGACTAACAGAATGCCTTCTGTGGGGGATGGGGTGGGGAGAGTGAAGCAAGAATGGGGGAAAATTGTAAAACTCAAAATAAATACAATCTTTCTAAAAAAGTAAGAAAAAATATGATTTCAATTAAAAAAATGAAAAGAGCTCATCCAAGGGATTTTTTGGTACACAATTGAATTCACAAAATTTTAAGGACTTAAGATGAACTTTAGAGTTTAGTTTTCTTCTGAAAATTTTAAGTGTCTATAATATTTGACACTACTCTCCTTTTACTTGTTCTAGTCTTTAACCAAGAAAGCTCCCTCTTCTCCTTTAAGTACAAAATATGAGTTCTCCTCTATTTTTTGAACTGTATCCAGAGCACCTGCTCCTTTGAGACCACAAATGTTGCTCTTCTCCTTGAAACTTTGATAAATTCCCTTGCTTTCTTGTAATGAATCACATGTGCTTCTCTCAGCTCTAGAACTGCGACCCAGAATATTTTATAGGTAATACAATTCCCAGGTTTAACCACTGCCAGCAAAGGGTCCCTTGTGATCTCTTGTTGACCAACTATCTGTCCCTTCTACTATCTCTGGAATGAGAGTTCCAGATTTACTGCTGCTATTTCTGCCTACAAGGCCCATCAGAGTGCTACCCTGCTGGTTCTGGACAGGTCTACACTCTTTTGTCACAGACCTCCTAAGATGTCTTATAGTGGGAAAATGCCTCTCCCAACACTTTATTGTCTCTCTTGTTCCAGAATTTGATTTGAAGTAGTATTTTAAAGTTGTTTGGAAGAGAATGTTAGGAGAGTTCAGTTAGATTTCTATCTAAACTTGTCCATCTTGGATCCCTTTAATATTATATTGTATAATATTCTTCATTCTCATGAAAATAGTAGCTGAGCTAATAGGTTTGAGAAAGATTCTGGAAGTGAGCATGTAATCCTTAGAGAAAGACAATCCTTCTAATGTTTAAGAAAATGCGTCTGCAACTCTGAGAAGCAGGTGCTAAACTAGAGATCACATGTTCAGCTATTATCCTCAATTTAAAAAGTCAAGATAAATTCTCTTGTTTCAACTCCAACAAGATCTATTATGGCTAACAAATACTTCTAATCTTTTCACTGTGTAGGCATGATGACAAATCATAGCAATTCTAATGCTATGCTGGACCAAAGCAGAAGCAATTTTTCCTTTCTTTTTTTAAATTTTAAGTTCTAAAAATGATTGCTTGACAATGTAGGTTTTTCTTGCAGTGGAACATAAGTGGCTTTCAGAAGGCATTTGGGAACAGAATGAAGGCTCCTTTGGGGTTGAAATTTGGCAGAATCCAATTCCAGCATATTTTTACCCTCCATATCCTCATACAGAACCTTTGCCATATGATCTGAAGTTTCTTAGCTTTGTTGCCCAGGATTCTGTCATGTTTCAAAGCTAAATTTTTTTTAAGTCCAGTTTTAAATATAACCAGCAGCCAACCATGCATTAGATATCTACCTAGAAATGACAGCTCCTGCTGAGTTTATTAAGTCATGACATTTTCCCTCCAAGTTCCCCGGACTTGTATTGATTCTTTTTTGTATGTTAAGAATCATATAATTTTATAACTAGAAATGACTTTAGTGATAATCTCATACAACATGTGTATTTTACATATCAGGAAACTCATGAGCAGTGAGGGAAAGTGATTTGGTCCAGTTCACACTACAAAAGACTTAGAGAGCCAGATCAAGAACTGATTCATAGGATTATAGAATCAGCAGTCTCATTAGTGTCTGTGAAGAGATCGAGGTATTTGTGTGTTTAATTTTTTATATAAATATTTTATTTGTTTTTCAATTATATACAATAGTAGTTTTTACCTATCATTTTTGAAAGGTTTTGTATTCTACAGTTTTGCCTCAATCCTCCTTTCCATCTCCCTTCCTCCCACAGAAGATAATCTGATAATCTGTACATTGTTTCCATGGTATACATTAATCAAAATTGAATATGTTGAGAGAAAAAAGCATATCCTTGAGGAAGGAGCAAAATATTAGAGATGACAAAATTATGTAATGGATAAGGCAACTTTTTAAATTAAAGGTATTAATTTTTGGTCTTTGTTTAAACTCTACAGTTCTTTCACTGGAAACCAATGGTATTCCCCATCACAGATACTCTAAAATCACCCCTGATTATTGTGCTGATGGAATGAGCAAATCCAATAAGATTAATCATCACCCCCATGTTGTTGTTATGATGTGCAGTGTTCTTCTGGTTCTGCTCATCTTGTTCAGCATCAGTTCATGCAAATCCATCCAGGCTTCTCTGAATTTCCATCCCTCCTGGCTTCTAATAGAACAATAGTGTTTCACAAAGTACACATATCATAATTTGTTCAGCCATTTCCCAATTTGTGTATATCCTCTAGATTTCCAATTCATTGCCACTACAAACAGCTGCAATGAATATTTTTGTACAAGTGAGTTTTTTATCCTTTTTTATGATCTCTTCAGGGCATATTTTCTGTTTATTTTTTTTATAAAAAAATAAAGCTAAGTGGGGAAAAAAGAAATCATTCTTCATTCCTCAATTCAGTAATAATGTATATAGCAGCTGATATCCTTCTATAGCTGACTCTATGCTAGGAAAAGGAGAAAAAATAATAAAGAATAAGACAAAGTCAATGACTTTGTATTAGGAGAGTGGGTGTGAATAATACCTATGCATAATATTTCAAAAGTATAACCCTTAAGTTAGAATCTCCCTTCTGTTATGAAGAAATCAGACACATTTTAGAAAACTCTTATATTTCTCTGACTAATCTATGCTAAACAGGTTGTTCCTTGAAACAATATATCAATTCCCCTTACAAGCAATAAGAATCACAACTATCAAAAATAAAACATTTTTGGTTATAAAGTAGAAGAGAAAGGGAAAAAATCACATATGATTCTATAGATAGTAAGGAAATAATTTTTTCTTTCTAAAGAGCTTCATTTTCCTCTCCCCTTTCTTATAATTTTATGATGAGTGAGGGCTCCTCAAAAAGTGGTAGTGAATACAATGATAGACTTGTAGTCATGAAGACATAAATTCAAAGTTTCAGAAACATTATCTATAGCATGTCATTTAGTTTTTATCAGCTTCCTCATCTGTAAAAATGCTGGCATAAAATTATTTGTAAATTTTAGGATAAACATTGTTATTTTTATTATTATTAATAATAATAACAATAATAATATAGTATTATTAGTCTTAAAGAATTTTGAATTTTCTAGAGATTCAAGTAATACTCCCAAATTCTGGTGAACTCATTCTTCATGATACTTTTCAAGAATGACTTTACTCAGAAACTACCATTGGGCAACATTTCCTGATCACTCCACACACATACATACCCATAAGACTCCATATTTCTTTCTCTTTTTAAAAATTTCATTTATTTAAGGCAATGGGGTTAAGTGATTTGCTAATAATTTCAGACAGCTAAGTCACATTTGAACTCAGGTCCTCCTGAGTCCAAGGCCAGTGGTCTATCTACTGTGACACCTAGCTAGCTTCCCCAGACTCCAAATTTCTTACTCATATGGTACTGTTTGCTTCTTAATTTTCTACCTAGGTGCTTTTATTTTTTCAGGAGATGATATCACTTCTCAAATTTTATATCTTTTTTTTCAGAATGAAATAGCTAAGGCCAAACTCTTTCTGTACTATTTTAGGCTATTTGTTCATTTACTATGATCCTACAACTTAGAAAGTTAAAGTTTGATCCAACTTTTCTGGATAGCAATTTGGAATTATGCAACTAAATGATGCATACTCTTTGATCCAGGAATACCACTACTAGATTTGAGATCACAAAAAAGTGAAAAAAAAAAAGTATGTACAAAAATATTCATAGTAACTCTTTTTGTAGTGACAAAAAATTGGACATTGAGGGGATATCCATCATTTGGGGAACAAGTGAACGAGTTGTGATATATGAATGTGATGGAACACTATTGTTCTATAATAAATCATGAGGGATGGACTTTAGAAAGGTCCAGAAAGATTTACATGAACTGAGACTGAGTGAAATGAGTATTAAGACACTAACAACAACATTGGGTGATTATCATCTGTGATTGACTTGTTCACTTCAGCAGCACAATAATCAAAAACAATTCTAAAAGACTTGTGATGGAAAATACCATTCATATCCAGAGAGGAAACCATGGAATTTAAATGCAGGTGAATGTTTACTATCTTTAATTTTTAAAAGTTATCTTGTATATTATGAAATTTTTTCTTTGTAATATTTTCCTCTTATTTGCATGTGATTCTTCTTTCACAACATGATTAATGTAGATCTATGTTTAACATAATTACACATGTTGGATTGCTTTCTGCCAGAGTGAGGGGTGAGGGAAGGGAGGAAAGGACAAAAATGAAAAACTCAAAACCTTGCAAAGGAAATGATTAGTGGAAACTACCATTGCATGTTGTTGGAAAAACAAATAAACAAAAATATTTAAAAAGAAGAAAAGATCAAGTTTGGTTTTAAAGTATACTTTGAAGCCAACCATGCATCAGGATTATATGTATAAGCCTCATAAAAAAGTCTTTAGTCTGCTTCGAGGACCTATCAATTTAACACTTATTTGAGAAAAATAAATACTCCAAGAAGTTCTAGCATGTGTATTGGCCACAACTTGGTAAACTGTCTCAGTAAATACATTAAATAAGGTTGAGAGTAACTGATAGGTCTCAAATCTGTTGGTGAGTTAAGTGGATATTTACCCCTGGAAGAATGGGTGAAGGAGAACAATTTGTTCCAAGGGCTATGAAGGGAACTGAACCAGGTGCTATGAAACACTTAGAACTTGACCCACCATCAATGATGGCATGGTCATTCAATGCATTGTGGGTCATCTCCAGTTATCTTGTCTTTTATATTGCTGCAGGACTTCAATGACTCAGGAAGAGAAATGAGACTAATAATGACTGTGCAACTCAGCCTCACTTGACATCAACCATGATATTATTTTCCTTCAAAAATGAAGAACAAATATTATCTGAGGTAAAGTAAATACTTTCATGTGTCTCATATCTCTGAAGTTCCCCCACGGGGTACCTCTTATTCTTTTATTTTTCATTTACCATTGACAGGATTGTGAGAGACATTGTTTAATCCTTCTACCTACCTGTCTCATCATTCTCCAAATTAATCTGTTGCCATGTGACAAAAGAAATAGTGGTCAGACTTGGGGAGACAGAGAGTTGGTGACTACTTCCAGTTCAGTATTCATGAGTTCTTTTTTTTTTCCCCTTAGGTTTTTGCAAGGCAAATGGAGTTAAGTGGCTTGCCCAAGGCAACACAGCTACGTAATTATTAAGTGTCTGAGACCAGATTTCAACCCAGGTACTCCTGACTCCAAGGCCCGTGCTTTAACCACTACATCACCTAGCTGCCCCGACTAAGCCACCTAGCTGCCCCTTCATGAGTTCTTAAAGAAGAAATTATACTGCTAAAGATGAACATCCATGCTTCACAACATCAGGGAGAAGATGAAAGTACAAACAAAAAATTCACAACATAGAATTATGGGCTCATACAATTAAAGGCTATGAGTTAGAAGGGACCTAAGAAAATGTTCAGCTTAATCAAACATCTTTATTTCATAGGGGATGAAACTGAGATGCAGAAAAGTTAAGTACTTTGCCCCCCCAAAACACAGTATGAGACTTGTAATTTGAACCCAGGTTTCAGTTTTGGATTTCTTTTGCGTAAAATCAAGTTTCATGAAGGAGATTAGCCCTGGAGGTTAGACAGAGCTAGTGGAAAGACCATAATTGGATGAGAGAATAACATAGGTAAAACTCAGGGGTGGTAAACTCTGAGGCATATTCAGGGAACAATAAGTAATTCATTTTTTCCCTATAGATTTCTGGAGAGATATTTAGGAATTCTATGCAGTCTAATATAATAGAGATATTAAGTTTCAGATGTATCTGACAGGATCATTTTGGTTTGATTTTTACCAGCAACATCCCATATTTATAAAATGATGTGATCAAAACTGATCACTTTTAAAATTTCCAGAAATAGATATATAGATGTGTGGTGATAAATACTTTCAGTCTAACATGCCCCAGATTAGTCAATTGGGCAAAGTGATTATAGGATTTAGAGCTAGAAGGAACATTCAAACCATTTAATCTTATCTTGGGAGTATACATGATTGTGAAAATGAATGTGATATAAAAACTGACTGTGTTGGTTTAGTGCATTCAGTGAGTTGTCTTTGCCAACAGAAGGTTTTGCATGATTCTTATGAGAGTACTATTTGTAACTCCTCAGATAATGTCAAATTATTTGCCAATTTGCAAATGTCCAGAAAGGAAGATAATCCATCTTTCCTTCTCTATCAGGTTAACATATCATTCAGATTAAGAATAAGTAGTAAATTGACACTTGACTTTGGCAAGTCATGGTGTATAATCATCACACTGAGAAAATTATATTTCTTGTCAATATGCAAATATTGTCATCTAGGACAAATTGTTCAATACACTCATGTTACTCCAAAGACATTTTTTAAATGTTAAAATGTTAATAATGTCTGGACATGGTGGTAAGGGTAAGTATATTGCCATGAAAGAAAACAGATTCTGTCTTCCTAAATCTTTCAATCTATTTGTGAGTAGAGTTTGGAGGGTTAGATAAATAACTATAAGGAAATTATTAGTAGTAGTGATATCTTGCACTTGTTGATTACTTAGAGTTTTAAAAACATTTCATACATCTTATTTGATTTGATCTTCAAAACAACCTTGTCAGGTATATGATACAACCTTGTCAGGTGTATGATCCAAATATTATTATCTGTATTTTCCTAATGATGAGATTGGGACATAGGAAGATTGGCAGATGACTAAAGCAATTAAGAAAGAGGGGACAATTTAGGATTATGCCCAAAGGACAACAAAAATGTGCATACCCTTTGACCCAGCAATACCACTACTGGATCTATATTCTGAAGAGATTATGAAAAAGAGTAAATACATCACTTGTACAAAAATATTTATAGCAGCCCTATTTGTGGTGGCAAAAAATTGGAAATTAAGTGAATGTCTTCAATTGGGGAATGGCTTAACAAACTGTGGCATATGTATGTCATGGAACACTATTGTTCTATTAGAAACCAGGAGGGGTGGGAATTCAGGGAAGCCTGGAAAGCTTTGCATGAACTGATGCTGAGTGAGATGAGCAGAACCAGAAAAACATTGTACACCATACCAGCATCATGGGGGTGATGTTCAACCTTGATGGATTTGGTCATCCCTTCAGTGTAACAACCAGGGATAATTTTGGGTTATCTGCAATGGAAAATACCATCAGTATCCAGAAAAAAGAATTATGGACTTTGAACAAAGACCAAACGCTATTACTATCAAACTAGAAAAAAAAAGTTATATTATTTTTTTAATTTTGCTATCTCATACTTTATTTTTCTTCCTTAAGGATATGATTTCTCTGTCATCATATTCAACTGAGATCAATGTACAACACTAAACCAATGTAAAGACTAACAATGCCTTCTGTGGGTGGTGGGGGAGAGAGGCAAGAATGGAGGAAAATTATAAGACTCAAAAATCTTAAAAAAATAAAGAGGGGAACTGGAGTTTGAACTCAGGTCATATGACTTCAAATCTAAGTGTATGAAGGATAGCAGTTAATAACTTTGTTGAATCAAATCAATGAATTGAGTAATTAGGGTGAAAATATCCATATAAAGTAGGGAAGATTCTATTTTTTTAGTCTGTTAATTATGCACTATTAATTATATAGTCTATTTATTGTAAACTAGAATTAAGCATTAACTTGACTTGCTGAAGTCAAGAACCAAACCTTAATTGAGAGATATTCCAAGAAGGTAGTATCATTTTTGAGATAGAGATAGAGTTAGGGTGGAGGGAGTTAAGAAAAGTTCCACAGAACAGATGGTAGCACATTTAGTTCTTAAAAAGGGGGGGGAGTTAAAGAAAGTTCATTCTCTGTAGGAAACATGAAATATACAAATGCATGCATGAGGGATAGAGGTTTGTCTATATCTTACCTATAGATTGGATTAATGAAGTAGAATTGTTTTGAGATAAGACTTGGCAGATAAATCATGTTTTGAGGGCCTTGAATGCCAGATTGAGTAATATATTTAAGTGGCAATGGAAAATCTTCATAGGATTTTGAGAAGAATAACATAATCAGGCCTGTATTGAGATGGCTTTAGCAGGAAGATGGCATTAAAATGTCAGGGATTGGAAGCAAGAAGACCAGCTGGAGACATTGCAGAGGTAATAAACAAGTGACTTAGTCTAGTTACAATGAGAGTGGAGAAAAGAGAAAGGACATGAGAGACTGGGGGAGACAGAAAATGAAAGTCATTGGAAAATAATTTGAAGAAGTCGATCTAAGGAAAACTAAGGAAAACAAAGAAGATTCAAACATTTCATACTGACAGATATTTAAGAGTAAGACTGGAATGAGAGAGAAGTTAGAATTGCTGATATAGATTTGGAATCTATCTCTACAGAAGCATTAAGTTAGAATAAATAATACATGAAAATTCTGAAGGAAAGAATAACAAAATATTAGAGAATATAATGAAATCAAGGATACCCTATCTCACCTTTGGTGGACGAAGAGGACCCAGCAAAAACTAGTCATCATTCAGATAGCTAAGAAGAAAAATCAAGAGAGGTCAGTGTTACAGAAAATGCGGAAGGAGTGGGGATAGATACAAACAAGTATAAGGGAATAGTAATGATGGAACCCAGATGTCAAGGAATTGAGAAGATGGTGAGAAGTGACAGGCAATGATTATAAAATAGAATTTGAACAGTTGATAGTAGCAAAAATATGGGACAAAAGTTTGAGAGAAAAGCTGGGTTCAAAGGAAAGATTTTTTTTATTATAAGGGCATATTTGTAGAAAAAAGGGACAAATTCAGTAGAGGAGAAACAAGATATAAAGAGTGGGAATGATTGTTGGAGGAATATAGAGAAGATAAGGAGGAAGAGAATAATAAAAGTATTAATATTTTGATGGATTCATGATCTCATAATCATACCATTAACTAATGAAGATTGCAACTCTTCCTACATTTACCGCTATCCCCTGTTCCAAACCACAAGCTATATGGTTCTTTTTCATGATTCTCTCAGTTCTCCACAGATCATTCTTCTAGAGCACTGGAGATTTTTTTGAATTTTTTGAAAAATTTCAAGTCTTCCAATGCTGCCTTGAGGTATTTGTTTTCTTGGCTTTTGCTACTTGATCTCCACTTTCCCCCCTAAATTTATGTGCCCTTGGTAATGTAGTAATAATTAGAACTTTCATGTCTATGGGGTGAGAGGCATAGAAGGAGAGTTAATTTTTGCAAGAAGGAGGAAATAGAGGGAAAGTGATGGAAGTGAAACCAGGTGAGGTCAATCACTAGATAAATTGGGGGGTGATAGGGAGATCTAAAGAAACTAAATTTAATATAAGTGAATAGCAGATTCAAAGAGCATAGAAATATGGAAGATATGGAAAGATATGGGAATTACAGTAAGTGGAGTGTTTCAGCATTCAAAACTTTGTAGTTTATGAGTTAAACATTAAATGGGGAAGATAGAAATGATATTTTACAGTAGTCATTCCAGTCTTTGGTGTTATCATCACATTTGAAAGCAGTGATGACAAGGATACACTCCCTTTGTTAAAAAAGATAATGTGTTGGGAAAGATAGCTCCTTATCAGGGTGGGGACAAAATTAAAAGAAATAGGACCATACACCATAGATTTAGAACTGGAAGGTATCTCATAAGCTCCTATTGGTCATGATAATTATGAAGTATTTGATACTTCATGAAATGAGTTAATGTGGGTCATTCATGGAGGATGAACCAACTGGGAAAATTCATGATGAAAAGAAACTATTTATGTATTTAAATGGACAAGAAAGTTAAATTAAACCAGCATCAACAGTACAGGAGAAGGATTATATAATAAGATGAAAAGTAGTATATAAGCATATAAGGTAACCTTCTATTTTACACTTCCTTAAGTGCACCCTTATGCCCTCACAATTTCACCAGGGTCAACTTCCTGGTGCACAGAATAGTTCATTTCACTCCTTTGCAAACCTGGCATACTTCTAAATCACTACTAATCCATGATACAAAATTTTTTGAATAGCAATTTTCTAAATACCAAGATCTCCACTGAGGATAAAAATAAAAGAATTCACTTAAATGACAAAAAGGAGGACTCAGGTGAAAGGAAACAATATCATTGTGGTAGAAAAGAAATAGCTCTGGATGAAATTCAAAAGACACATTTTATTTTTAACTGTACCAGTTTCTAGATGTGTGACTTTACACAAAGTTGCTTAGTTTTCATTATATTCAAATATAATTAAAGGGATTAGATGAGAAGATTACCAAAGACTCTTTTTAACCCTAACATTTATTGTTTCTTTTTAGGTTTTTGCAAGGCAAATGGGGTTAAGTGGCTTGCCCAAGGCCACACAGCTAGGTAATTATTAAGTGTCTCAGGTTGAATTTGAACCCAGGTACTCCTGACTCCAGGGCCCGTGCTTTAATCCACTGTGCTACCTAGCTGCCCCAGCCACCTAGCCACCCCTATTGTTTCTTTTTTAAGGCTATTTCAAATAATTCTGAAAGATGATGAAGAATCACATCTCTTGCCTCAACTTCTCATTCAGGAAATCCCAATGACTTCAGGATTTCATACCCCAGAAATACATGCATACATATAAATAAATATGTATGCGTATTTGCATATATAGATAAATAAGTGGTATATGCATATATGTGTAGGTATATGTATTTAGGTAAATTTATTTATCTTCCTCTCCATCTTGAACTTTTCCTAACTTCCTTCAAGTCCCAGCTAAAATCTCTCTTTCTACAGAAAATGTTTCCCAGTGCCCTTTAATGCTTAACACCTACTCTCTGTATATTATCCCTAATTTAGCCCTTATAATATCTTATTTGCACATAACTGTTTGACTGTTTACTCCCCCATTAAACTTTGAGCCTCTAGAGAACGGAGATTGTTTTTTTTAACCTTTCTTTGTGTTCCCCCAATACTTAACACAGTGCCTGACCCCATACCGGGTGCTCAATAAATTCTTGTTTATAACCTATATCATCAAAATAACTTGACTTGTTTTTAAAACAGTCCTCAGAGGAAGAAAACCTACTTCTGTTTCTGTGGACTCTGATTTCATTTCTGATTTCCTAGGTATTTCATGTATAAAAAGTGTTTACACATTTCCTCTTTAGACACCCTCATCATCAGAGAAGGAAGCTGAAACCTGGAAAAGGGAAGGAACTTGTCCAAGGTCACACAACTAGTTGATGGTAGCTGGGGCTATGATCCAGATTTTATCCTTTGATATTCCAAAGGTGACTTCTCTATAAATAGTGACTAGAGCTAATTGTTGAATTACAAATTAAACACTAATAATTTAATAAATAACACTTACTTAAAAAGTTAAAAAATATGTCAAAATGATTACTTCTGTAACTTTATCCTTTAAGAAAATAAAGAGCCATTGAGGTTTTAGAATATACATAAATACACACATTCATAAACTTTCATGAATGGGGAACTCTGAAAAAGACTATAAGAAGTAGTTACTCCTGTGATTATGACTCAGAAAGGAAAGTGAAACCCCTTGAATTCCTGCATAATTCTGGTGTGAATCCATTTGTTGTTCAAAGAACACTGGTGTGTTTCTGTAAGCACTGTCTGGGCAATTACCTCTATCCTCTGTATCAGAAAGAGACTCAGAGTTCTTGCATTCAAAACAGTGGCAAACACCCACATTCTTCCACAAGCAACCACAGAATTGTCTGTATAATGAGGGCAGGGAACCTAGATGATCTAACAGATTTCAGGCATCTTGGTGACAGATAGGCCTTACAGCAGAAGGGAAAGTCACGCAAGCCTCACCTTCTAGCAGAAAAGGATTTCATCATGAAGACCGAGCAGTGACTTGGTTTGAGTAATTAATTGGAGCTTACAATTTGACCCTGGGCCTGAGCCTGGGCCTGAACCTGGGCCTGGGCCTGGGCCTGGGCCCCTTGTCAACAGTCAAAGCAAGTTGGAATTGTATCTGGGTCTACCTGAAGACCCAAGACTAAGCTGAGCAAGCAGAGGGTGGAAAATAAGGAGTCAGTCTTTGAAACTAAAATGAAACCTCTTAAACTTTTAGACATTACATGATCAACTGGACACTTCCAGTGGTTTTGCTCCCTCAATTTCTCATTTTAGACCTCTTTCATAGAAATTAACAACATCTTCTTTCTTAGTATTTGTTTGGAATAAATTCTAAGGGATTCCAGGAATGTAAGAAAATCCAATCTAGCAAATATCCAATAACAAAATTAAAAATAGTTATTATTGTTCTTCTTGGCATTTTAGTTTTAGGGAAGGGATTAAGCATTTTTAAAATCACCTACTATGTGTTAGACATTCTACAAAGTGCTTTATAAATATTATCTCCTTTGAGATCAAAAAGAAAGTTCAATTTCCTTCTGTGAATACTGATAAAATACAGATATTCTGGAGTTTTTTATAAGTTAAAGAGTCAACATACACACATTCAGTTAAGAAACTTATCTTACCTTTAAAGTATTAAAAGGGGAGGGGGAGGAAGTGAGGATCTAACAGAAGGAAGGGAAGGAAGAAAGGGAAAAGGGAAGAGAGAAAGGAGAGCAGCGTTGGATATAAGGGGGCAAACACACTTCATGTGGTGGAATTCAGAAATAAAACACTGAGGAATATGGATAAAGTGCAAAAAGGGGGAAATACAAACAGCGGGAAGATAGCATGGAAGGCAATAAAGAATTAGTAATGATAACTTTGAATGTGAAATGTCAGTGAATGGCAGAGTGGATTAAAAATCAGAATCCTATAACATGCTGCTTACAAGAAACTCATTTGAAACAGAGAGTTACATATAGAGTAAAGGTAAAAGTTTGGAGCAAATTATATTTTGTTTCAGCTGAAGTAAAAAAAAACAGGGGGAGTGATCTTTATCTCAGACAAAGTGGCTGCAAAAATCAATCTCATTAAAAGAAATATGGAAGGAAACTATATCCTCCTTAAAGGTACCATAGACAATGAAGCAATTACAATATCAAATATGTATGCACCAATTGGTATAGCATCCACATTTTTAAAGGAGAAGTTAAATGAGTTACAGGAATACATAGACAGGAAAACCCTACTGGTATAAGACATCTCAAAATCCCTCTCTCCGATTTAGATTAATCTAACCATAAAATAAAAAAGAAGGAAGTTAAGGTGGTAAATACATTGTTAGAAAACCTAGGCATGATAGACCTTTGGAGAAAATTGAATGAGAATAAAAAGGAATTTACTTTTTTTCTTTGCAGTACATGATACTTGCCCCAATAGAAAAACCAATAAAATTGATAATCCTCTCGTTAATTTGATTAAAAAAAAGAAGCAAAACCAATTGCTAGTATCATAAATAAAAAAGGTGAACTCACCACCAACGAGGAGGAAATTAAAAAAATAATTCATAATTATTTTGTCCAACTCTATGCCAATAAATTTGACAATGTAAGTGAAATGGACAAATATTTACAAAAATATAAGTTGTCCAGTTTAAATGAAAAGGAAATTAAATACCTAAATAACCCTATCTCAGAAAAAGAAATTCAATAACCATTATTGAATTCTATCAAACATTTTCCAATTTCTCTTTGGAAAAATATGTGAAGACAGAACTTTGCCTAACTCTTTCTATGACACCAGTATGGTGTTGTTACCTAACCAGGAATAGTCAAAACAAAGAAAGAAAATTATAGACATCTCCCTGATGAATATAGATTCAAAAATCCACAATAAAATCTTAGGAAAATGTTTAAAGAAAGTTATCACTAGGATAATACACTATGACAAAGTAGGATTTATCCCAGGAATGCAGGGTTGGTCCAATATTAGGAAAACTGTTAGTATAATTAACTATATGAATAGCAAACCTATCAGAAATCATATGATTATGTAAATAGATGCTGAAAAAGCTTTTGACAAAATACAGCACCCATTCACCCATTTCTACTAAAAGCCCTAGAGAGCATAGGACTAAATGGATGGTCCCTTAGAATAATAAGCAGTATCTATCTGACACCATCAAAAAGTATTATATGCAATGGGGATAAGCTAGAGATTTCCCAATAAGATCAGGTAGGAAATAATGGTGCCCATTATCACCACTACTATTCAATATTGTGTTAGAAATGTTAGCTTCAGCAATAAGAGAAGAAGAAGGAATTGGGAATTAAATTGGGAAGAGACAAAACTCACTCTTTGCAGATGATGTGATGGTATATCTAGAGAATCCTAAAAAAAAATCTTCTAGAAACTACTAGAAACAATTAGCAACCTTAACAAAGATGCAGGATGTACAATAAACCCTTATATATCCTCAACATTTCTATATATGATAGCAAGTTACAGCAGAAAGAGCTAGAAAGAGAAATCTCATTCAAAGTAACTTCAAGTAATATAAAATAATTGGGCATCTACCTGCCAAGGCAGACTCAGAAACTTTATTAAAATAATTACAAAACACTTCTCACACAAATGCAATCAGATTTAAATAACTGGGCAAATATCAATTGCTTATGGATAGGCTGAGCTAATATAATAACAATGAAAATTCTATATAAAATAAACTACTTATTTTGTGCCCTATGAATCAAAATTGCAAAACATTTCCTTAATGAGTTAGAAAAAATTGCGTGTAAAATCATATGGAGAAATTAAAGGTTATGAGTTTCCAGGGATTTAATGTGAAAAAGAAGTGCAAAAGAGGGTGGCTGAGCCCTATCAGATCTAAAGTTATATTATAAAGTATCAGTCATCAAAACTGTCTGGTATTGGATAAGAAATAGAATGGTGGATCAGTGGAATATACTAGGTACAAAAGAGATAGCAGGAAATGATTATAGTTTGGGTTGATAAACCCAGAGTCCAGCTTTTTGGATAAAAACTCACTCTTCAATAAAAACTATTGGGAAAATTGGAAATGTGTCAGAAACTTGGATTCAATCAACACCTCACACCTTATACCAAGATAAGATCAAAATGGATACAGGATTTAGACATAAAAGACAATATTATAAGCAAACTAGGAGATCAAGCAATAGTTTACCTGTCAGATCTATGGAAAGGGAAGCAGTTTATGAACAAGTTTATGGGAAGTTTATGATTACATTAAACTAAAAAGCTTTTGCACAGACAAAACCACTGTAACCAAGATCAAAAGAAATGTAGTTAATTGGGAAACAATCTTTATAACTAGTATTTCTGATAAATGAATCATTTCTAAAATATATAGAGAACTAAGTCAAATTTATGAAAAAACAAGCCATTCCCTAATTGACAAATGATCAAAGGATAGTCAGAGGCAATTTACAGTGAGGAAATCAAAAAGATTCATAGTCATTTGAAAAATTGCTCTGAATAATTATTTATTAGACAAATGAAAATTTGAACATCTCTGAGGTATCACCTCACACCTATCATATTAGCCAATATGACCAGAAAGGATAATGATCTATGTTGGAAGGAATGTGGGAAATCTGGGACATTTACATTGTTGGTGGAGCTGTGAATTCATCCAACATTTCTGGAGAGCAATTTGGAATTACTTGCAAAGGGCAACTAAAAGGTGCATACCCTTTGATCCATCAATACTAATACTAGGTCTATACCCTGAGGAGATCTGGGACTATTCCTCTTTTTCATTATCTCCTTAGCTATGTATATTTTTGTTTTGTTTGTGGTGGCAAAGAATTGGAAATTGAGTGAATGCCCATCAATTGAGGAATGGCTGAACAAATTGTAATATGTATATATATATATATATATATATATATACATATATATATATATATATATATATGTATATGTTATGAAACTCTATTGTTCTATTAGAAACCAGGCAAAGATGGGAATTCAGAGAATCCTGGAAGTATTTGTATGAACTGATCCTAAGGGAGATGAGCAGGACCAGAACATCATACACCATAACAACAACATGGGGGTTGATGTTCAATCTTAATGGACTTGCTCATTCCATCAGTGCAATAATAAGGGACAATTTTGGGATATTTGTGATGGAACATACCATCTGTATCCAGAGAAAGAATTGTGGAGTTTGAACAAAGACTAAAGATTAGTACATTTAATTTTAAAAATGTTTCCTTCAGGGTGGCTAGGGCAGTGGATACAGCGCCAACTCTGGAGTCAGGAGTACTTGAGTTCAAATACAGCCTCAGACATTTAATACTACTTACCTAGCTGTGTGGCCTTGGGCAAGCTACCCCATTGCCTTGCAAAAGCTTTTAAAAAAAGTTACCTTCTTATTTAATTTTTTATTTCTTACATTTTATTTTTTTCCCTTAAGGATATGATTTCTCTCTCAACAGACTCAGCTTAGATCAATATATATAGCATGGAAACAATGTAAAGACTATCAGAATTCCTTCTGTGGTAGGGTAAGGAGAAGGAAGTGAGATTAGGGGAACATTGTAAAATTCAAAAAGAAATAAAGAAAAATAAGTAATGGAGAAATTTCCAATATTATGGATTCATCTCCCTTAGCAGTATGCTTTCCAGGAAAATGCACATTGACAATGAGACTGACAAATACATTGCCAGAGCTATCTTAGGGTTTGAGAGACTCCAAAAGAGTGAGAAGACTAACAAACTGTAGATCTACAGAACTCATATTGGTCTGATCAGCCATATCACTGTAACATGTCTTTAACATAGTGATATTGTTTGGATTTTCTTCTATAATGAAGGACAAGAACCAAGCATTCCCTCGAACAGTACCATCCAGATAAGTGTTAGTTTTTAAATAAACACCAAATACCAAATTTCATAATATTATATGAGTCATAGAGAGGAATTCCATAGTTTTTGATCTAGGTAAAAATATCCCAGTGATCATTACCCACTACTGAAGGGATGGATCTTTCAGAGTGATTTCTTAACCAGAATGGGCTTGGGTTAGTCATGTTGAACTCAGCTAAGATTATTTCTGGAACCTTATTCACAGAAATAAGTGGTCAAAGTTAAGACAAGATTTTTTTTAACTGTCATGTGGCAACTTGATGTAATCATGCAGAGTCAATACAGAAGTGTTTGATGTGATGAACTGAGTGGTCTGATCCATCACTTATTTAAAGCAAGAAGCTGATGAGGGTAGGAGCAAGGATCCTAAAGAAGTAAGTAGAAGGGTGAGTCAGGCAACAAGAAAGAATGGAGGATTGGGGTGGCTAGGTGGTGCAGTGAACAGAGCACTGGCCCTAGAGTCAGGAGTACCTGAGTTCAAATCAGAACTCAGACACTTAGTAATTACCTACTATATAGCCTTGGGCAAGCCACTTAACTCCATTTGCCTTGCAAAAACCTAAAAAAAGAAAAAAGAAAACAGAATGGAGCAGCACAAAGCCCTCAATGAGTACATTTAAATCAAGTGGGATAGAGGGAAATTTGAAGCCAGAAATTCATGATGGGTAGCAAGTAATAGAACAAATATATGTACTTAGTAGACAACATAGAGAAGAAGGCAACAATTCAGAAGCAATAACAATTGATGGACAGGACAACTTAGATCCATCCCCAGAAGGCAAATCAAGTGAGAGTAAGTGCTTTCTTCTCATGTGTGGGTGGGAACTTCTAATCTCTGAGTGGTCAATATTTGTATCTAACTTGGGTGAAGACATAAGTAACCTGTTTATCAGATTTGTAAATGAGAAAAGCTAGAAGAGATAACTTTTCTATGATAAAGCCAAAAATCAAATCAGATTTGGACAAACAAGAAAAAGAGACTGAATATATTAAGATTATATTTAGTAGAAGGCGGAGCCTAGATGGTGACAAGAGAGGATCCACTCTTAGTCGTTCACTCATAAAACTTAGAAACTAAGGACTCTAACTAAATTTTCAAGAGACAGAGCCCACAGAGGGTCCCAGCGAGGCAGTTCGTCTACTCAAGGTAACATGGAAAAGAGCAGAAAGGTTCTGTTCCCTGGGGTTGGCAAGGCAGCCCTCCAGAAGGGTGGCCCACCAGAGCAAAATAAATTCAGCCTCCTGGAGGCAGCCCCAGGATGCTGGGAGATGCAGCTCACAGCAGCAGGGAAGTTTCTTGACCTATGCCCTGGGGAACACCGGGTACAACTTGGGGGAACAGTGGGGGACCTCTGCCAGAGCGAGCACATGAAGCCCAACCATCAGGGCAAACAGCCAGCAGTGTGGCCAGGGAAGTCCAGATCCAGTAAACAGATAAGCAGGAGCCCCCAGGGCATGAGTCCATTGAACCTAGGGAGGGAAGTGAAGAGAGACAGGGGAGTGAAGAGACACTGCAGAGCTCTGTCCTCTGCCCCTGGAACAAGATGCTGGGGTTCTGACTACATTCAGATCCTGATCGCAGTCTAGGCCACCCATAAAACAGCAGCCCCACCCCCACCCCAGCCCCATGGCAGAGGGGGGAACTTATGGTTATTTGCAGACCAGGAGGGAGGACAGAGCCTCACACACTGAGATCCTTGTGGGAGTGTCCGAAAAACTCAGGAAGCACCCCCAAAACAGGGTAAGGCTGGGAAAATGAGAAAGCAGAGAAACAAGAGGAACACCATTGAGAAATATTTTGCTTGTGAGCCCAAGAAGAATCAAAACACTCAGTCTGAAGATGAGGAAGCACAAGCTCCTACATCTAAAGACTCCAAGAAAAACAGAAATTGGGCTCAGGCTATGACAGAGCTCAAAAAAGACTTTGAAAATCAAATGAGGGAGTTGGAAGAAAAACTGGGAAAAGAAATGAGAGAGATGCGGGAAAAACATGAAAATGAAGTCAGCAGCTTAGTCAAGGAAATCCAAAAAAATGCTGAAGAAAATAGCATGCTAAAAACCAGCTTAGGTCAAATGGATAAAACAATTCAAAAAGTTTTTGAGGAGAAGAATGCTTTAAAAAGCAGAATTGGCCAGATTGAAAAAGAGATAAGAAAGCTCTCTGAGGAAAACAAATCCTTCAGATAAAGAATAGAACTCAGGAAGATTGATGAGTTTATAAGAAATCAGGACTCATTTCTTCAAAACCAAAAGAATGAAAAATTAGAAGAAAATGTGAAAGATCTCATTGAAAAAACAACTGATATGGAAAACAGATTTAGGAAAGATAATTTAAAAATTATTGGAATACCTGAAAGTCATGATCAGGAAAAGAGCCTTGACATCATTTTCAAAGAATTACTACAGGAAAATTTCCCTGATATCCTAGAAGCAGAGGGCAAAATAGAAATGGAGAGAATCTACAAATACCCCTGAGAAAGAGATCCCCAAAAACCAACCCCTAGGAATATTATAGCCAAGTTCCAGAACTCCCAAATCAAAGAGAAAGTATTACAAGCAGCCAGAAGGACACAATTCAAATACCATAGAACTGCAATAAGGATCTCACAGGACTTAGCAGCAACTACATTAAAAGTTCGTATGGCTTGGAATATAATATACTGGAAGGCAAAAGAGCTTAGAATGCAGCCAAGAATCAACTACCCAGAAAAACTGAATGTCCTCTTCCAGGGAAAATGATGGACTTTCAATGAACCAGGGGAATTTCAAATGTTCCTGTTGGAATGGCCAGAGCTGAACAGAAGGTTTGATCTTCAGATACAGGACTCAGGTGAAGCATAGAGATTGGAGGAGAAGGGGAAAATATGAGGGACTTGATGATGTACTGCATGTATTCCTATATAGAAAAATGACACTGATAATACTCATATGAACCTTCTCAATTAACAGAACAGGTAGAAGGAGATTTTATAGATGAAGCACAGAAGAAAGCTGAATTTGAAGATAAAATATCATGTAAAATGGAGTCAATAGAAAAAAGGGAATTATAATGGGAGAAAGAAAAAGGAGGGGGGGGAATAGGCCAAGATATTTCATATAATAAGATTTTTCTTTATTACAATGAGCTATTGCAATGATATGGAAGGGGGAAGGCAAGGGGGAATGAGGGAATCGTCACTCTCATCAGAGGTGGCTAGGAGAGGAAACAGCATATATATTCAATGGGGTATAGACATCTGGGTAAGAAGGAGTGGGGGGGACAGGGGAAGGGCTGGGGATGTGAATGAAGGAGGAGAGGATGGACCATGGTGGGAGAGTGGTCAGATATAACACATTTTCTCTTTTACTTCTTGCAAGCGGCTGTGATTGGATGGCCTGTCCGGGACCACAGGGCCAGGTGGATGCTGGGCCTAAGGGGTGGTATGGGGTCTCAGAGCCTCTTGGCCCCATGGCCGGGGATCTGTCTGCTGTGCTACTCAGCTACCCTACAGCAGAGTCAGAGTGAAAGGAGAGAGAAAATATAGTACATGGTAGTAGATAAATATGAAAGGAGGGAGTTGCAATCAGCAATGGCAACTGTGGAAAAAATATGGAAGTAACTTTTGTGATGGACTTAATCATAAAGACTGTGATCCATCCGCAACAGAGTTGGTGGTATTGGAACACAGACTGAAGCACATTTTTATTATTATTATTTTTTGGGGGGGTACAGGGCAAATGGGGTTTGGTGGTCTGCCTGGGGCCACATAGCAGGGTGATCGTTGGGTGTCTGAGCCTGGATTTGGACCTGGGTGCTCCTGGCTCAAGGGCCAGTGCTCTGTCTGCCAACCAGTTGCCCCTACTATTATTACTATTTTATTTTATTTTAGGTCTTTTTTTCTTCTTTTTTTTTCTGGTTTTTGCAGGGCAGTGGGGTTGGGATGGCTTGCATGTCACTCAGCTGGGTGATTGTTGGGTGTATGGAGCTGGATATGGGCTCAGGTGCTACGTGCTCTAGGGCTGGTGCTCCATCCACTGTGCAACCTGGCCAAACCTACAATTATTACTATTTTTTTTTAAAATTTAAATTTAAATTTTTTTCTCTCCCCCCTTTATTTTTTTGTTTTTTATTTATTTTTATTTTATTTTATTTTTTTATTTTATTTTTTTATTTTTTTTCTATATTTTTGGGGGAGAGAAGGTATTTTGTTTACTCTTAAACAAGAATATTTTATTAATGTATAAAAAATTATTTGTACAAAATGACAATAAATAAATATTAAATAAAAAAAGATTAAATTTAGTAGAGATAAATGTAAAAGTTTGCTTAGGTTCAAAAACTGAATGCATTGGTATAGAATAGGGGAAGTACTGTCAGAAAAAAAAATTCTCTGAAATAGACCTGGGACTATTTAGTAAAATAAAATGAGAGCAACAGGGAGACAGGGAGACAGAGAGACAGAGAAAGAAACAGAGAGACAGAGAGAGATAGAAAGAGAGAGAGAGACAGAGTCAAATAGAAAAACACAGACAGACACACACATACACAGTGATAATTTATTAACACCTTATTAATATATGTGTATCCTTGGAGATAAAGAAACACCAAAACATCATTTTTCAATCTCAAGGAATATATATTGTGATATGAGTAAAGAGAATATAAATGTATCTGTAAAAGAGAGATGATGGAGGGCAGGATACTAAGTGAGGAACAGGACAGAGTGGCTCCTTTAGAAATATAGCAGAAAAGAAAGTGAGTGGAAACAGAGTGAGCAGGATGATTGGTACTGAACTCAACTTTGAGTAAGGATCGTGCTATCTGGAAGGTAGGATCTGTACTGTATTTCTTCCCAGAATGGAAAGAAACACAACTATCATAAGATCAAAATTAGAAGGCACCTAAAGAGGGCTGATTCTGAATCTTTCTGGAGAGACACATGGTAAGGGAATAGAATAGAGTGAGTGGTAGGGGGAGGAGAAACAGAATAAGATGAAGGATGTTTTCCAGGAAACTGGAAATCTTGTAGCTGCTGGAGCCTTTTCCTTTCCCTGGATCATTACTTGATTTTTTAAGAGAATCCAGCAGGGAGTGACTGAATTATGGTTATTCAGAGAAATTGCTGGACCACCAGTGGATTTACTCACTTTTTTATTGTTGTATTGCCACATGTAATGAGTAACATGGTTCATTACTAAGTATTTCTTTGCTATTTAATTTTTTACTTACCTGTTATTTGCATTTTTAAACAATGATTTCCTCAATAAAAATAAAATAATTTTAAACCTGTCCTGAGTTGGTGTTTTTGCTTTAAAATATGATTGGCATAGTTGTGGATAGGAGCCTTGATTAATTGATCATATCACATTTATTATTATATTATTATCACATATATTATTATGTCATATTATTATATTATTATTATATCTTATATAATATCATATATATATATATATATATATATATGTTGATTATAATAACTAGGACCCTCCTCCCCACACACAGACACACCCTTGGAAATCAAGAGATTGCCTGGGAGTTTAGAACATTTTGTTTAAAATTGTCCATTTTTTAAAAACTTTTTATTCTTGTAGAGAAAGGAAGCTATGTAAAAATGATATCTTTGTCCTAAATTTAAAAGTACATTATCTAATCTCCTTTTTATAAAAGCAAACAGTGCTTTGCAGTGGGTTCCATTGGGTTTTCCTCCATGCTCACACACTTTAGCCATGGAAGGGGGATGGTTAGTAACTACTCAAGAACAGGCCCAGGGGGTAGAAATTAGGTCAGTTCAGAGAAGATCAATTCCATCCTCTACCTTGGAAGCAAAAGGGGGTGAAAAGTGCCCCTCAACCTGATTAATCAGCCAAAGGAAATCTGCTAGGCAGAACTAGAATTTCTTGAAGGAAGTTGGAACATTAATTTATAGGGGGAGGGGAAGATGTCTTGATGTCAAAAGTGGGTCAATTAACTCCTTAAGTCTATCTCATTTTTGTATTTTAAACCTGAAAACCTAACATAGTGTCTAAAACATGGCAAGCACTTAATACATCTTTATTGTTTGGCTTGTTCAGATGACTTCAGAGAGCAGGAATGAAAGCTAGGCATAAAACTTTCAAAGAAACATATTTCTGTTCTATTTTAGGAGAAATGGACCAAAACTTACTTAAAGCTATCTCATAGAATACATTGTTTCTATTGAATTATCTGTTCTTGTCACTCTTCAAGAAGAGACTAAGCAACCATATGGGGATAATAAAGAGAGTATTTCTGTTTAGGTAGAAATTTTTTAATTAGTTGACCTCTTGAGATCTTGTCCAACTTTGACATTCTAAGATTTCCTGTAAGTCTGGTCCCAGGCATATCTTGTAAAGGAACATGCTCCTTTAGGCTAATACTTTAAGGTCCCTTAAACTAGAACTCTTCTGAAACAACCACAGGAAGTGAAGATCTCTGCTCACAGTGAAGTGGGCAGAGAAGGTTAAACATGACCAGGTTCAGACAACTGGCCTAAGTATTCATGAGCCTCCTAGGACTCCACATGGGTTGTGATGTTCATATCCACAGTACAAAGCTTGTTTTACTCAGCACAACACTTGAATAGAGAAAGAAAAATGCTTTTTTGCCTTCAAGAAAATTTGTTGTCAAAATAATAAGGAGAAATGTGACCGTATGTTCTCAGTGAAAAACAAAATTTCTGCCAAGGTAATTAATCTTTTATACAATTAAGGAGGGAATTAGAGTAATCTTTCATTCAATGTACATTTTTACTTTGACAGACCTAGAGTGAGGTCATATTTCCTGAACTTGGTCTAGATCTGAGCCTTTACAGAATCAAATAACTATTCTGTCAATCTGCTTTAGTATTGGCATTCACAAAAGCACCTTATTATTTTACACTTGGCTAAATAAGAGACAAATAGAAAGTCAAAGGTAAATTTTGACTCTTGACACTTAACTAACTCTATGATCACAAGCAAATCATGATTCCTCTCCTAATCTCAGTTTTCTTATCTATAAAATAAAATTAGTACTATTTTTATTATTTCATTTACAGTTTTATTCTGAGGGTATATAATTCTGTAAATGTTCAAGAACTATAGAAATATGATTATGATGAATTTGAAATTTTTGATAGGATCTTTAGTGAAGTGTATCTTTCTACCATCTATGAATAAAAATGTTGTTAACCAAATTTATCATTTTCCCTCAATGGGGAATATTAAATTGACTTTGCTTCTATATAATTTACAAATACCTATTTTTCTTTTGGATAATTAATATGCCAACTAGAAATAATTGCAAACTATTTATAAAAGTTATTTAAGGGGGAGACAAAATCATGATGGTGGCATGGAGACAGAAATTCCCAGAAGTTCTCCTCCAGAAAACTCCAAATATCTTAAAATTATGAACCTAATCAAACTCTAAATTGGTAGAAACCACAGAAAGACCAAGTGAAACAATTTCCCACCTCAAGATAACTTGAAAGATCTGAAGTAGTAGTTTATTCCACAGGGGTTGGAAGGGACAGCCATCATGAAGAGCCTTCCAGGAATAGCCAGCAGATCACCTGGGTCTGTGGCAACTGGAGCAGTTTTTAGACTTCTCAGACTCTGGATCAACAAGGACAAATTGGAAGGTCAATGGGAAAACTCTGTCACACCAAAGTGAGCATGGGGCTTAGTCTAGCACAGACCTCAATACAGCTTTGCTCCAGGGAAACAGTAAGAGAGACCTGCTGAGCCACCCAACTGAGAGTCACTCTGTAGCTGCTTCCAGAGTACTCAGTCCACAGATAGCAAGGTGGGGGAGGAAGACTCTCAAGGTCTCTCTATGCTCCCTGGGTTAGGACTCTGTTGCTTTGTCTGTCCTCAGATCCATGTTGCTGGCTGGTACTCTTGAATGCCATTGCAGATCAAGGACTTTCCTCACAGCTCCAGGGCAGAGGAGAGTGCTTGTAATCATCCACAGATCTGAGCACAGATTGGGAGAACAATTAGAGCCTCTCATAAGACTTTAAAGGAATCGAGGTCTTGGGTGTTCCAAGAATACTCAAAAGATTGGGAAGTACCTTAAAATCAGGACATAAGTTTGAGGAAATGAGTAAACAACATAAATAAAAATCTAATCATAGGTAATTACTTTGGTCCCTAGGAAGATCAAAACACACACTCTGAAGGTGACAAAGTCAAAGATTCTGCATCCCAAAGCCTCCATTTGATCTTATGTGATGGAAAAACTCGAAAAGATTTTGAAAATTAAGTGAGGGAAATAGAGGAAAAATTGGCAAGAGTAATGAGAGATGCAGGAAAATCATGAAAACCAAATTAGCAGCTTGGTGATGGAGTAACAAAAAAAGTACCAAAGAAAATGATATGTTAAAAACCAATTTAGGTCAAGTGGAAAAAGTAGTCTAAAAGGTCAATGAGGTGACGAATGCCTTAAAAAAGTAGAATTGACCAGATGGAAAAGGAGCTAAGAAAGCTCTCTGAAGAAACTAACTCCTTCAAATGTAAAATGGAGCTAAATAAACTGATGACTTTGTGAGAAATCAAGAAATAATGAAAACAAAGCCAGAAAGAATGAAAAACTAGGAAAAAATGTTAAATACCTCATTGGAAAAGCAACCAACCTGGAAAACAGATCCAGAGAGGTAATTTAAAGTTATTGGACTACCTGAACATCACGACCAGGAAAAGAACCTAGTTTTTGTTTTTCAAGAAAGTGTCCAGGAAAATTGCCCTAATATCCCAGAAGCAGAGAGTAAAAATAAAAATTGAGGAAATCCACCAAATCAGCATTTGAAAACAATCCCCCCCCCAAAATAATCTCCCAGGAATATTATAGTCAAATTCCAGAACTCCTGAGTCAAAGAGAGAATAGTACAAGAAGCCAGAAAGAAACAATTCAAATATCAGTCAGTATTACACAGGAAATAGAAGCATCTACAGGACTTGTAGGGTTTGAAATATAATACTTCAGAAAGCAAAAGAACTTAGATTACAACTGAGAATCAACTATCCAGCAAAACTGAACATTCTGTTTTAGGGGAAAAGATGGTCATTCAATGGAGAAGGGGACTTACAAACTTTCCTGTTGAAATGTCCAGAGCTGAGTAGAATGATCTTCAAGTACAGACTCAGGTGGATGAGAAAGGCAAATTATGGGAGATTTAATGATATTGAACTGCTTTATTACCACACAGGAAGATACTGGTAACTAATGTGAACCTTCTCATTTATTGCAGCAATTAGAAGATGAATATATAGGCACAGCACAGGAGAGAGTTGAATATGAAAGTATAATATATTGTAAAGATAAAGTCAATGGACAAAACAAGAATATACCAAGTGAAAGGGAAAGGAGAGGTAGAATGCGTTAAGATAGTTTATGTCAGAGAATCAAGAAAAAGCTTTTGCTATGGAATGAAAGCAGGGAAGGTGAGGGGGAAGGAATGAGCCTTCATTCTCATTGGAAATGACTCAGAGATGAAACAACATGGATACTCAATAAGGTATAGGAATCTATACCTTATATCTGTGTGTGTGTGTGTGTGTGTGTGTGTGTGTGTATTTGAAATCAGAGCTATCACAAAGCATATGGATACAATGCATAATTTCCATTGATATAAGTTCGAATAACATCAGAAGATAGCTAATCTTCATCACTAACAGTTATATGACATTTTAAGGTTTGCTCATCACTTTACAAATTCTCTTTCATTTAATCCTTACAACAATCTTAAAGATAGATATTATTCTTTTCTTGTTTTGGGGGAAGGGTGTCATGAGTAATGGGGTTAATTTGCCTGCCCAAGGTCAGACAGTATCAAGAGTCTGAGACTGAATTTGAACTCAGGTCCTCCTGTCTCCAGGGTTGGTGCTCTATGTACCATGCCAAGCTAACTGTCCCTAATGCTAGTGTTTTCACTCATTTCACAGAAGAGGAAGCTAAGACTGAAAGAGGTTAAGTGATTTGCTCAGTATTAAATGTCTATGAATTAATTTGAACTCAATCTTGACTCTAAATCCAACACTCTATCAACTATGCCACTTCAAGAATATATAGAAATATATATTCATAAACATATACTCATTGTATATATAAAAAGAAAATAGAGAATATATGTACATATTGATATCTCTTTATCTATCTATCTATCTATCTATCTATCTATATATCTATCATCTATCTATCTATCTATCTATCTCTCTATCTCTCTATCTTGATGCAAGAACATTGGGAGAGACCCATGGTTTAGTGAGCAATCTGGAAACAAGAAAGCTCCTAGAGTTGAAAAAATAAAGATATCTTAGGGACTTTGGCAACCTGGTCCTTACCAGATCTATTGACATGATTTGAGGGAACAGAACAAGTTGAGGCAGCTCCATAACATTTGTAGCTGCCTTTAGTTCCCCATACCATGATGGGAGTCAGTCCTGAGCACGTCTGGACTGCACGTTTCCAGTTCATGACAATTGAAAATCATTGGTGAGGTAGTGTGTGATAGCAGGAGCAGAGAGAAATCCTTTGCATAGATCATTTCTAAACATTCTCCTTCTCCTTGGCTTTTCTGAATTTGGAAATTTTTGCTATAGGAATCTATTTTGTTTTTAAGAAGTCCCACTTTTATAGGTGTGTCATTCAAAGAACTAAGACATTCATTTTATTCTAATTCTGTTTGCAATATTTTGTTAAGGCAAACTCTGTTGCAATGGCAAAGAAGATTCAGCAAAACACAGGGATTTGAAATTATAATATGATGACTTCTCCCTGGCTTTGTTCCAAGTTCATTTCGTGACAATGGGCACACCACCTAATCTCTCTCTGTTCATGGATGCATTTATATTAGAGTTTCTGTTCTCTCCTAAATTATGATAGTGTTTGTATAGAATGATGAGAAGTGTCAACAATTTGAAAATATTAAAAAATCAACCAAAATTTTTTCAGTGCCAAAAAATTCATAGCAAGGTGTTAGATGAATGAAGATTAAAAAAGAAGTCAGAAGTGTTCTCAAGTAGTTTATAGTCTAGTAGGAGATAAGACACATGAAAAAGGAAGAAAATATGATAGGTGAAAAAGAGAGATGCAAATGAAGTGTTGTATAATTTAAAATAATTATTATTAACCAGGAAATCAGAGGAGGCTGCAAAAGGTGATATAATTTGAAGTGAGAATTAAATAAGTAGAATTTTTAAAAAAGTGAGGTATGTGAAAGCCAGGGAAGTCAAAAGGATAAAGGCATAAACAGAGGCAGTACAACATGAGATATCTACAGAGGATGGTAAGAACTACAATTGGCTAGGTATATGGAAGGTGAGTAGAGAAAGAGCTGGTCTCAGACTCAGATAGATCTGGGTTAAAATTTTGCCTCTGACACAATATCCTAACTTTGTGACTTTAGTCATGTTATTTAATTTCTTAATACCTCATGCTAACTATAGGTTGCAGAGCAAGTACAGTGACTTTATTGGTAGAGAGAATCTCTTATGATGAATTATGGTATCACCAGTTTAATGTTCATAAACAGTATGTATATATTGAAAGAAGTTGTATAAGTTAAGTTATCTAAGACAATAAAATTGAAGATAGTCTTGAACAAGAGTTGACAAACTGCCACAGTCCACTGACCAAAATATCACTGGCTTCCTAACTTTTTAAAAAAACTATGTGAAATTAGACAAACAAATTTTAAAAAAATCATAGTATTTTAGACTAGCATGTGACCTCAGTAGTCATTTGTTCCAACTTTTACACTAAGAAAACCCCCATTGCAATATATTTAGCAAGTGGTCATTCATTTTTTAATCAAAGACCACCAAGAAAAAAAGACCACCAAGGAGAGGGTACCCAAGACTTCCTGAGGTAGATCATTCCATTTTTTAATTTTTAAAAATTATTTATTTTCCATATGTAAATCCATATGTGCATATACATATATGTATATCCATTTATACACATACATCTATACATCCATATGTACATTCTATATGATGTACATGCATATTTCCAAGTTATAAAATTTCCCTCCACCCTCTCTTCCCACCCTGTTCCACTCAGCAGGGAACAGTCAGGTTAGCATTTTACATATATATTCTGTTACACGTTTACAAATTAGTGATTTTTTGACATGAGGAATAGGATTAAAGGAAAGTGATACATGAGAGATAATTTTTATAAAGTGTTCATCATATTTAGAAAGGTTAGTTTTTTCTGTCTCTTTTGTTTTGTTTTGTCTTGTTTTTCTTCCTCTGGTTGTGGATAGCATAGTCCATAATCAGTGAAATACAGTTGACTTAGCTCTCTGGACTGCTGAGAGGAACTGTTTCCGACAAGGTTATTCATCTCATAATGTTGTGGTTGATGCATACATTGTTCTCTTGGCTCTACTCGCTTCACTCAACATCAGATCCCATAAGTCATTCCATGCTTCCCTAGAGTCCAACCATTTATGGTTTTTTATAGAACATTAATATTCCATAGTATTCTTATTTAGCTATAACCCAATTGACAGCCCTCAATTTCTAATTATTTGCCACTACAAAAAGAGCTGCTATGAATATTTTGGAACATGTAGGACTTTTCTCATTTTTTATAAATACTTCTGGATTTAGACCCAGAATTGGAATTGCTAGGTCAAAGGGCATGAACAGTTTTATTGTTTGTTGAGCATAGTTCCATATGGCTCTCCAGAAAGGCTGGATCCATTCACAACTCCAACAGCAATGCATCAATATACCAATTCTCCAACAACCTCTTCAGCATTGATCATTTTCCCTTTTTCTCCTCTTGGTGTGTGAGATAATACCTCATTGTTGTTTTAATTTGCATTTTTCTAACCAATAGTGATATGAAGCATTTTTTCACATGATTATAAATAGCTTTAATTTCTTCATTTAAAAACTGTCTGTTCATAACCTCTGACCTTTTATCAAATGGGGAATGACTTGTTATATAAATTTGATGCAATTCTCTTTATATTTTGGAAATGAGACCTTTATCAGAACTCCTGACTGTGAAGATTGTTTCCCAGCTTTCTGCTTTTCTTTTAATGTTGGCAGCATTGATTTTATTAGTGCCAAACCTTTTTAAATTTCATGTAGTTCAAATCATTCATTTTGCAGTTTATAATCTGTTTTAATTCTTGTTTGGTCATAAACTTATAGATTTGTTTGATTTCTTGTTTGATTAATTTATCTATGGTATCACTCTTTATGTCTAAATTCTGTACCCATTTTGACCTTATTTTGGTATAGGGTGTGAGATGTGGACCTATGAATAGTTTTTTCCATACTCTTTTCCAATTTTCCCAATAATTTTTGTCAAATAATTCTTATCCCAGTGGCTGATATCTTTTTGTTTATCAAATAGTAGATTACTGTAGTCATTTATTGCAGTTTCTTTTGAATTAATCCTAGTCCACTAACCCATTACCCTATTCCTTAACCAGTACCAGGAAGTATTGATGACTGCTGCTTTACATTATAGTTTTAAATCTGGTAGAGCTATACTACCTTCCTTTATATTTTTTTCATCAGTTCCCTTGCTATTCTTGCCCTTTTGTTGTTTCAGATGAATTTTGTTAATATTTTTTTCTAGCTCAGCAGAGCAGTTATTTGGTAGTTTGCTTGGTATGGCACTAAATAAGTAATTTAATTCGGGAAGAATTATCATTTTACTATATTAACTTGACCTAACCATAAGCATTTGACATTTTCCCAATTATTTAGATATGACTTTATTTGAGTGAGGAGTGCTTTATAATTTTATTCATATAATTTCTGAGTTTGTCTTGGGTGGTAGATTCCCAGGAATTTAATGTTGTCTACAGGTATTTTAAATAGAATTTCTCTTTCTATCCCTTGCTTTGATGATATATAGAAATGCTGATGATTTATGTGGGTTTATTTTATATCCTGCTTCCTTGCTGAATTTTTTAACTGTTTCAAGGAGTTTTTTGGATGATTTTCTTGGGTTATCTTGATATAACATCATGTCAACCTGCAAAGACTGAAAGTTTTGCTTCCTCATTGCCAATTCTAATTCCTTCATTTTTTCTTCTCTTACTGCTATTGCTAGCATTTCTAATACCATATTGAATAGTAATGGTGATAATAGGCATCCTTTGTTTCACCCCTGGTTTTATTGGAAATGTTCCAGGTTTATTCCTATTAAATATAAAATATTTGTTGATGGTTTTATATAGATAATATTTTTATTTTAAGGAAACTCCATTTATTCCTAACTTCTGAGTGTTTTTAAAAGGAATGGATGTTGTATTTTATCAAAGGCTTTTTCTATTGAGATAATCATATGATTTCTGTTGGGTTTACTATTGATATGATTAATTATGTTGAGTATTTTCCTAATGTTGAAACATCTCTATCTGTCTGGTATAAATCCATCCTGATCATGGTTTATGATCCTGGTAATAACTTGCTGTTGTCTCATTGCTAAAAATTTTATTTAAGATTTTTGCATCAATGTTCCCTAGGGAAATTGGTTTAAAATTTTCTTTTTCTGTTTTGGTTCTTCCTGGTTTAGGTATCGGTACCATGTTGATGTCATAAAAGGAATTTGGTAGAACTCCTTCCTCTCCTATTTTTTTAAATAGTTGATGTAGAAAAGGAATTAATTGTTCCTTAAATGTTTGGTACAATTCCCTTATGAATCCATCTGGACCTGGAGACTTTTTCTGAGGGAGTTTATTGATGGTTTCTCCATTTTTCTTTTTCTGAAATGGGTTTATTTAATATGTAGGAAGTTTTTCATGGGATCAAACAAATATTTGTAAAATCCATCCAGTGTCCCTAGTTCTAATCTTTCTGACCATTCAGTCTCAGCTACCCTTTGAGTCTTAGTAAAGGGACAATAATGTTCCAAAGATCTATTTTGGGATCAAACATGATTCTATTTGTGGAAATGCTTCATAAATTATAACAAAGACATTCAAATGTAGAAGAATATTAGTAAAAGCTTATTTTGATTCTATCATCCAGAAATGTATCTAAATATTTTTGAAACTATTTACTTCAGTCATTTTTTAACAAGTTCCATAAATTCCAGTGGGTAAAGCCATATGGTTTATTTTGGATTTGTTTCTTTCAAATCTTAAAGGTAGCCTCCCAAGTTCTAGGGGGCAAATCCATGTTCATCAAATCCATATCTTTCACAAATACAATACTCAGGCACTTTGTCAAATGTTTTTAGTCATGCCACCATTTTAGACCCAGAGAGACTCTGACATTCTTTCCACTTTGTGAATGGACCAAAGTAAGACTATATCACTGCCCTGCTTTAGCCTCTGGTCAGATTGACTAATGCTGAAAGGAATATTTGCCAAGGAAAACTTATGAAATCTGAGCAAAACTAGTTAAAATTCAAATTGCCCACCTGTTTTCTTCTTTGAAATCTGACAAAGTGACAGAAAATCTGTTATGAACAAGCTCCTGGAAACACTTTAAAAGGAATAAAAATATGAGCTTAGGAAAAAGAATAGTCTCTCTCTCTCTCTCTCTCTCTCTCTCTCTCTCTCTGTCTTTTATTTCTGTCTGATGGTTTGAGAGCTTTACCACTAAAAAGGATAATATTTGATAAAGGTCAATAAATTAGCAATTCATTTACATAGTCCTGCAATTCAAAATAGAGAAAGAAAAAATGAGTCACTCCCTTGCCTCCTCTACTCCCTTCACATTTAGGAGAATTGGAGAAATTCTTCACTTTAATCAATTCAATTCAATTCCAATTAAACAATATTCAGTAGGTATCTAGATGAACAAATCTTTGAGACTATAAAAATATGCAATAGTCAATGTTGACAAGTTACTAACATTCTACTTGGATATGCATATACATATGTAGAATACAACATAAACTCACAAGTATTTAAATTCAAATAATTTACAAATTAATACATAATAATTTCCAGATGATAGAGTGCTTATAATTTGGGGAATCAGGGCAGTTTTTATTTTGTAGAGAACACCTGAGTTGTACTTTCAAGGAAATCAGGGGTTCAATGAGATGAAATTCAAGATGGCATCCAGAGAATGCATAAAATATAATTTTATCCAGAATATAGAGTTATGGACTTGCCTCTTAAAGTCCAGCTTAAGAGAGGCAAATTGTAGAATAGAGAGCATTTCTTTAGAGAATATGGTAAGGGATTTTCTGATTTAGTGTACAAATAAGTGAGAAATTAAGACCTATAATTGGTATAAAAGTCCCCAAAGTATAAATTCATGCATATTTCTCCCTCCCCTTCTTTTAATCTGTTTAATCTTTCCTCCTTTTTATAGGCAGAGAATTCAGTAACAGAACTATACTAGTCTTTTTAAGGGATCAAAGGTCATTTGAATTTTTTCCTTTCTTGAAGAAAAGAGACCCAAAAATGGGAGGGAAAGGGAGAAATTGTGTCAGAGATTATTTCCTGAGTTCCAATTGTCCTTATGACTGGTTGCAAGGTGGAGGAAAGGAAAATTTAAAATCTTTTAACTTTGAAAATGTAAACTATTAATTCCTTATTAATTAAGTTGGATGTATTGGATTTTATTATCCTTTTTTTGCATTTTAACTCTGGAGCCTTAACAATTGTGCTGGCCTAACTTAGGCCTGACACTGCATAGGAAAGGATGGTCATTTTAAATATTTTATATATGTATACTCAAAGATCAATGTTTATGTATACATACAAACCAAAACTATATCTCTTTTGCAGTTCTGAGCAGAAGTTAATCTTCAAAGTCGAACTGGTTAGAGTTGGATCCTATAATAAAATATCATAGAAGGGGATCTGTGAGATGACACAAAGAATGCATTTTTGGATTTATGCATTTCAAGTGGACCTGAAAGCAGATGGGGCAACTTCAAGAGTAGTTGATTATTTTTTCTTCTGGTAAAACTTTCTTTTAATACAAAGTGCAGTCAGAGTAGATATGGGAATTTATGTTAACCTACTGAATAGTCAAGAACCAAAGGTTATTCCAGGTTTTTGGAGACTGGAGGGGGAGACAAGTGGGAAGAAGTTAATAGAAGTGGGACATCTATGAACCATTTCCTAGATTCTTTGTGTAATAAGTATTTTAACACCAGAATCTTGGTAACTGAAGTACTGAAAGCACCTCAGGAAAGATAGATAAACAATTTAGTAACACACCTTTGCCATAGGTGACAGGCACATTCAACCCCATTTGGCAGAAAACGAAAGTGAGAATTCTTTCTCAGAAACTGTCTTTTGACTCAGAAGATTCCAGTGAATAATACAAAAATTCAACATTCCCAATTAGACCACCCTGGGAAAGCTCTACATTTTTCTCAGAATTGTAGTGGAGATGCCCTCCTCCCTCAATTGTGCTTCAAATCCCACTCAGACTGTAAATGTAGTGTCACATTCTTTTCTCCATTATGCATGAGGGACTGCACCAAACTGGAATGGAGCTGTCTTCTCTGGGCATAAAGAATGTACCCAGATCCACATGTTTAAGCAGGTATTTTTAGACTAAAATGTTTGGGAATAGCTAAACAGTCCTGGAAGCTTTTAGAGATCTGTAACAAAATGGTATTTAGTACAAAGACCTCCCAGAATATAGAACTTGTCCCATATTAAAAAAAAACAAAGCCTTATGAATCTGGTAAAAATTTCTTGTTTAAGTAATTAATCAAAGTTTTATTTTTAGACATAGACAGACACACAGATGCAGAATTTCTGATTTGAAATGGCCATCTAGTCCTATTCGATAAAAACCTTTTATTTATCATGCTGGAAGGTGGCTATCCAGTGTTTATTGAAAGATGTATGAAGGAAAGGGCAATGTGCTATTTTCCAAAGAAATCCACTCCTCTTTCATATACCATTAATAGTTAAGATTTTCCCCTCTGCTTGTGCAGTCACTGATCTTGGATTTATTCTACAATACAAGACAGCTTAAATATTTTAGATAGTTATGATTCTTCATTCCCCACTGAGCCATCATGATATTTCTATTGGTAAAATGCCCACATTTTCTTCAAGATGTCATAGTGGGTAGAGCACAGGACCTGATGTCAGGAGGATCTGAGTTCAAATCCAACATCAACATTAGCTGTGTTGATCTTGGGTAAGTTATTTAACATTGGTTTCAGGCTATTCTTCTTTTATTTTCAGGCTAATTCCTCTCGTCCTGATTCATATCTGGTCATTGGAACCAGATGACTCCAGAGGAGAAAGTGAGACTGGTGACTTTGCATAGCACCCCCTCACTCAAATCCAATTCACATGCATGGCATGGCATCACCTCCCTAATGTCATGGTCTTCAGGAATGAAGGACAAACATCATCATCATCATCATTATCATCATATATGAACATGGCACTTTACCATCTTCATTTTCCTCCTTTGTATTATCTCCAGCTTATCAGTTGCTTTTAAAAGTTGCCTTTCAGTCTATTCCCAAGGCTGGACATAGATCTGTGAGATTTTGATTTTATAGGACACTTAGTGTTTTCATGCCTCGGTTTATCAGTCAGTTAAAATGAATCCAAGTAAATGAATTACTTGGATTCATTTTAACTGACTGAGGGTTCCATTGAGTCAGATAGACCATGTATTGTTTAATAGAATAAGAACAGGCTATTTTTGATGCACATTTACATTCTCTTGTCCTTTGTTTTTCCAACTATAAACAGGTATAGAATTTAATATAAGGCAAATATTCCTTGTATTCCATCCATTTTAAATACAATCACTTAAGCAAGGATGTTGCTGTATGGCAATTTTGCCTGGAAAGATGTCTTGAGACTTGGGTCATGATAGATTTCTTCTTCTTTTAAAGAAAGATTATATTTATTTTGAGTTTTACAATTTTCCCCCTATTCTTGCTTCCCTCCCCTCACCCCCAACAGAAAGCAGTCTGTTAGTCTGTACATTGTTCCCATGGTATACATTGATCTAAGTTGAATGTGATGAGAGAGAAATCATATCCTTTTTTTTGCAAGGCAAACTGGGTAAAGTGGCTTGTCCAATGCCACACAGCTAGGTAATTATTATGTGTATGAGGATGAATTTGAACTCAGGCGCTCCTGACTTCAGGGCTGGTGCTCTATCCACTGTGCCACCTAGCTGCCCTGAAATCATATTCTTAAGGAAGAAAATAAAGTATAAGAGATAGCAAAATAACATAATATGGTAACAGTTTTTTCCCCCTAAATTGAAGAAATGGTCTTTGGAATTTGTTCAAACTCCATAATTCTTTTGCTGGATGCAGACAGCATTCTCCATTGCAGATAGCCCAACATTGTCCCTGGTTGTTGCACTGATGGAATGAGCAAGTCCATCAAAGTTGATCATCACCCCTATGCTGCTGTTAGGGTTCACAATGTTTTCCTGGTTCTGTTCATCTCACTCAGCATCAGTTCATGTAAATCCTTCTAGGTTTCCCTGAATTCCCATCCCTCCTGGTTTCTAATAGAACAATAGTGTTCCATGACATACATATACCACATTTTGTTAAGTCATTCCCCAACTGAAGGGCATTCACTTAACTTCCAATTCTTTGCCACCACAAACAGGGCTGCTATGAATAATTTTGTACAAGTGATGTTTTTACCATTTTTCATAATCTCTTCAGGGTATAGAACGAGTAGTGGTATTGCTGGGTCAATGGGTATGCATATTTTTTGTTGCTCTTTTGGTATAATTCCCAATTGTTCTCCAGAAATTTGTTGCTTTATCCACTCATTCTTTTTTTACTTTTTAGGTTTTTTTTGCAAGGCAATGGGGCTAAGTGGCTTGCCCAAGGCCACACAGCTAGGTAATTTTTAAGTGTCTGAGGCTGGACTTGAACTCAGGTACTCCTGACTCCAGGGCCAGTGCTCTATCCACTGCGCCACCTAGCCACCCCCACTCATTCTTTAAAATGAAGTTTTTAGTTTCCACTTAGTTCTGGGTCTATATCGCCCTGCCCCAATATTGCATATAATTTTTATTGCATTATGAGCTGAGAAAGATGTATTCACTAGTTCTGCCTTTCTGCAATTGGTCATTAGATTTCTAAGCCCTAATATATGGTCAATTTTTGTGTAAGTGCCATGTACTTCAGAAAAGAAAGTGCATTCATTTCTATCCCCATTCAATTTCCTCTATAAATCTCCCATATCTAGGAATCTATTTACCTCCTTAACTTCTTTCCTATTTATTTTATCATTAGATTTATCTAAATCTGAGAATGGGAGGTTGAGGTCTCCCACTAGTAGAGTTTTTCTGTCTATGTCTTCCTGTACCTATTTCAGCTTCTCCTCTAAGAAATTGCATGCTATTCCATTGAGTGCATATATATTCAGTATTGAAATTGCTTTATTGTCTATGGTACCTTTTAGGAGGATATGGTCTCCTTCCTTATCTCTTTTAATGATATCTATTTTTGTAGCTGCGTTTGGCTTGCTACCCCTGCTTTTTTCACTTCAGCTGAAGCAAAATATATTTTTTTCTTTACTTTTACTCTATATGTATCTCTATGCTTCAAATGAGTTTCTTGTAAGCAGCATATTGTAGGATTCTGTCTTTTAATCCATTCTGCTATATGCTTATGTTTTAAGCGAGAGTTCATCCCATTTACAATCAAAGTTATAATTACTAACTCTTTATTGCCCTCCATGCTATCTTCCTTCTTATTATATTTCCCCCTTTTTTGTACTTTATACATATTCCCCAGCATTTTGTTTCTGAATACTGTCACCTTCAGTATATTTTGCCTCCTATAGCAAAACCCCTCCCCTTCTTTCCTTTTTCTCTTTTCCCCTTCTTCCTTCCCTTCTTTATTTTAGTTCCCTTTTTTCTCTCTGTCTTCCTGTTCCCTTCTCCCCTTTTCCCCTTTTAATACTTGAAAGGTAAGATAACTTTCTTAAATTAACTGAGTGTGTGTAAGTTAACTTTAAGACAAGTCTGATGTGGGGAAGATTTAGGTGGTACTCACCTCCTCCCTTCTATACCTCTATTGCAAAAAACCTTTTGTACCTCCTAATGTAATGAGATTTACCCCCATTCAATCTTCTCCACCCTCCCATCTCCTTACTGTCCCCGATTTTAGTAGTTATTGTTTTTAAATTATTCTGAGTCACAGAAAAGTCATAAGTGTTCATGACTTCTTGCTAAATATATTCTCTCTAATAGAGTTAAAGATCTCAAGAGTTATTAGAGTCTTTCTCCTAGGTGGGGATATAGCCAGTTTCATCTTCTTGGATAGCAGGGGTTTTTTTTCTTTACCCCCCCCCCTTTCGCCTTTTCATGTATATCTTGAGTCTCCTTTCTGATGTCAAATTTTGTATTTAGCTCTGGTCTTTTCATCAGGAAATATTGGAAGTCTCCTGTTTTCTTAAATGTCCATCTTTTCCTCTGGAAGAGAAGGCTGGATAGTGGATTTTTGGCTGCATTCCAAACTCCCTTGCTCTTTAGAATTTCTCATTCCAGGTCATTTGATACCTTAATGTTGATGCAGTCAGGTCCTGCATAATACTTACTGTGGCTCCTTGGTATTTAAATTATTTCTTTTTAACTGCTTGCAGGATTTTTCTCTTTTATCTGATACTTCTGGAATTTGGCCACATCATTCCTTGGTGCTTTCATTTTAGGTTCTCTTTCAGGAGGGGATTGATGTATTCTTTCAATAACTATTTTGTCCTCTGGTTCCATATCAGGGCAATTTTCCATCACTAAATGCTGTAATATTAAATCCAGGTTTTTTTTTCCCCTTCAGTGTTTTCAGGAAGACTTCTAATTCTCAGGTTGTCCCTTCCTGATCTATTCTCAAGGTCACTGGTTTTGCTGATGAGGTATTTTACATTATCTTCTAGTTTTTTTGATCTTTTGACTTTGTTTGCAGAATTTTGTTGTATCATGAAATGATTAGTTTCCACTGATTCCATTCATTTTTTTTAGAACAGAATTGTCTTCATTTACCTTTCATAACTCCTTTTCCTATTGGTCAATTCTATTTTTGAAGGAATTTTCCATTTGTCCAAGTGTAGTTTTGAGAGAATTATTTTCTTTTTTCATTTGCCCAACTGAGGATCTGAGAGAATTATTCTCATTTTGTATTTGTCAATTTTTATTTTCCATTGATTTCTTTTCTTGTTGAGAGTTGTTAATTTTTTCTTGAGTTTTTTCCCAGTTTTTCCAATGGATTTTTAAATTCCTTCCTGATTTCTTCAAGGAAGTGTTTCTAGACTGGAGACCAATTCATATTCTCCTCAGAAGTACTAGATCTTTCTCAGTTAGAATGTACTTCTTCTAAGTATTTCTCCATGCCCCCCCCATTCCTGGCCTTTCTTCATTTTCCTAAGATCTTATGTTGGGGGCGGGGCTGCCTCTCAGAGCTTTGCTTTTGAAAACCCTAGAGGCTTTGTCCACTTGGTTTAGTAATTCCAAGGGCTTTTCAATAGGGGATGCTGGTTGCTTTCTCTTGAGACTTTGAGTTCCTCAGCAGCAGTGTCAGAGGTGACCGTGAAGAATGGGCTGGGCCCTGAGGGAGGTAGTTAATCTCCCTTTCAGCTGAGTGAACTCTATGGCCCACACCTGAGTCTGAGGGGTTGTTGGTGGGGGCATTTTCAATTGTTTTGGGTATAATGCTCTGCAAAAAATATTGAGCTCAGGTCCCTTGCCCAGCTGGTCCTTTTCCAGTTGTGCTCTGAAACTCTGTGCTGGAACTCACCCAGACCAAAAATTTCATGGCTAAAGTTAGTTCTCGGACCTGCCACTCACCAAAACCACTGTGGCTAAGGCTGGTCCTCTGACTTCCTCCATTGATGTCCCTGTGCTGACCCTCTGGTCTCTGCTCCCAGTTCACCCATGGTCCCCTGAGACAGACTTTGTTGGTAGGTATTCTTCTCCTAGCTTCTCCTTCTGGGTTTCATTGATCGAATTTCTGTTAAGAGATTTATTTTGTGTTATTTTTGAGAGGGGACCATGAGCACTTAGAACAGTGTCTGTCTTCTCTCTGCCAACTTGACCAGAAACAGATGAAACATTATTAATAAAGACTACAATACTTTATGCATTGATACCTATAAGACTTTCTATAGGATTGGAACTAAGTTTAATGATTAGGGACAATTAACAGACTAGAGGAAAAGATCATACCAGGAAAAGTGGCATAGACCAAACTATTGTTCAAAAATGCAAATTATATGGGTTGCCAGGGTCAACTAGATAGTCCAATGAGGTAAACAAATCTGGAGAAAAAAAAAGAAATAAAATGGAGGCCACATCAGCAGAAAAAAGTCCAAGATAGGTCAGCATGAAATAAGTCAGGAAGAGTAAGATAAAGTAATTTTGTAACTTTATAACATCTGTTTGATCTTCTTGCCCAGCTATGAGCCAACATAACTTTTTTCTTTATTGGAAGAAAACTATTCATTAAGCTCATAATGGATACAAATCACTGTGCTATACTTTAAAGAGATAGAAAGATAAATAAAACAAGGTGTTTATTTTCAAGGAAGTATAGGTAATTATCTTTCATTATACTAAAATAATCTCTCCAAGGATGCTTCACAACTTCCACTCCCCCTGGAAGGTTGGGTCCCTAGGGAGTGGCTAACTCCTTTTTGCCTTTAGGGTTCTGTGAACACCCTGAGGAATTAGGGGATTTATCTAGTGCTATTATTTATGGGCATCCATACAGTGCTCTCTCCATTGGTTGCCAGACAGACTTAACTAGCTATTTTATTCTGATTTAGATGTACAGTTGTAAATTTACTAAGAACAGAACAAAATCCCCACCCCACCCCCCTTCTTCAAAGTGTGAGCATAAGCTCCTTCAAGTATGTAACAAGTTTAAGAGAAGTATATTCAAATTTGAATCCTACTTGGTAGAAGTCCTTTTCTTCCTTTTGTATGGTACGCTTGAAGTTTCCCCTAAGTACAAAGACATTTTCTTCCAGTATTCTTATGGAACAATACTTCTATCTCTCTTCCCATGTCACTGCCATTCTGTTCTTGGTTCACTGTTATCAATGAGACACTACTATCCATGAGGGATGGAATGAGAAGATTAGATGGTAGGATGATGAAAAGTCCAAAATCAACTATACTCTTTAAAATTTGCAAGGCACACCTGGGCTAAGGAAGTGGGGTATGAGGTGAACTAAGTGGAGGTCAGAGTCAAGGTGTTCTCCTTCTCTTCCCTACAACTGACTCTGACAAGTGTATTATTGGAAAGTTTTCTACAGACTTATGCTCATTCCAATCATTCCTCTACCAGATGCTTGAATGAATAACTCGTTTCTCAACTGCTTTTCTCTTTAATAGATGATTCACAGAGCAGAACCAAGTTTCCCCTTCCAATCTGAGTATGATTCCTATCTAAGGTCAAGAATATCATGGTATAGCATCTTATTAGTTATATTAATTGAGTTTTATAGGTACACCCTTCTTAGGACATCATGCTTTCTCAGTTGTGAGAGGACACATCATAATGCATATATATATATATATGTGTGTGTGTGTGTGAGTGTGTGTGTATATATATGTATATATATATATATATATATATATATATATATATACATACACATATACATATATATGTGATGGAACTTCTGGAAGATCATAGAATGATATTATGTAATCATGGCTTCCAAATGGTCTTTCCAGATCCCCTTTTATTCTAGTGCCTTCACTTTGTTTACTATCTGCAATTTATCCTATATACATTTTGTTTGCATATAGCTATCTGCATGTTTGTTTGTCCATTATATTTGAACACTTTGAAAACAGGAACTATATATTTTTTTCTTTCTTTGTATCTTCAGTACTTAGCACAGTGATTAGTGATGATTGACCAACTAACTGATCAATTCTTAGAAACAGTTATCTCAATCATGCTAACATAGTTAAACACAAGAAAAGACATTGGGTCACAGAATAGAAATTATGAAAACCCAATTTAATTTTGATAAATAACTGCAAGCCAGAAAATGGTCTTTTATGGGAAAGTATTATTATTGTCTCTACTGAAAGACAGAAAAAAAAATGTTGTAGGATAAGTCAGCTTTCCATTACTGTTTGAAGTTTCAGGTTTACCCCTTAACTAGGGCAAAGGAAGCAAAGTGACTCCTTACCCTACCCTCCAGTCTAGTAATGCTGTGTACTGAAAAGGACACTGAATTTGGAGTCATAATACTGGATTTAAGTTCCTATTACTTATGGAACATTGGACAAATCATTAAACTGTCAAAATCTTTTCTTAGTTTCCACATTTTGAAAATGAGGGATTGGACTAGATTGCTCCTAAGGCTTAAATTTAAATTCTAATCATGTCTGATATGACTTTGAATCATCTTCTGTTATATACTTCTTGACTTTTTTTATATTATGTTTATCATTGTTCATATCTTAACTCCCTAACTAGATTATAAACTCCCTGAGGGTAGGATTCTTTCCTTATTCATATTCACATCCCTATTACCTGTCATAAATCTTTGAATATAGTAGGTGCATTATATGTTTTTTAATTGAATGGATCTGGTTTATTGGCAGTGAAATAGCCATCCTACTAAGGAGCTGAGCTTATACACTCCTTGATTAGAATGCAACTCAGAATCTTTGGAAACAGTTCAATCTGGGGCATTCTTAAACTAGCTCCATCTAGTTTTTTAAACAGTAAATTTCCAAGCAAATGATCTCATAAAAAATACATAGAGAAGAGAACCACAAAAAGTTCTGGAAAGTTTCGTGTGACTCATGTGCTTTCTTTCTTTTTTTTTCTTTCCTTGTTATGGTGTTAATTAGGGGTATGTTCTCCTGTTCCTGGCCCAATCCAGACCTTTGTAATTGGAGTTTCATCAATCCAGTATGTACAAGCTCCTTCTTTCCCTTTCCTTCTAAACATTCTTCTTCACCCCCCCCCTCAACTTTTCCCTTGAAGTGATACAGGTTTGTAAGAAGTTTGCTTAAAAATTTAAAAATTTCTGTTTGCTTATTTATTTAATGCCCAGAAGTATCTGAATCCACATGCAAATTTCATTTAGGGTGACAGTTAAACTCTGATTGCCCTACTGATTAATCTCCTTACTTAATTTTTCCCCATTGCTATCCCCATTGCTTTTCTGCTTTATATTTGAAATATAGAATCTACTTTTTCTGTGCTAACTTTACAGCTGATAAATCTGTCTGAATAATGTTAATACCTTCTACAAGGTCGGGGGTGACTGAAGTTCAAACATAAGTCTTCCAATCCAGAAATATTTCCTACTTATTTCCATACATCATTTATCTTGCAGTTGGAAAACTTAATGATCAGGTTTATCCAATTCTCTTGCTCCTTCCCACCAGTTTTAAAACATATTCACATAAAGAATGTGCTATCTGTATATCTCAAAGATCTTTACAGTATTATATAAATTCTAAGAAATATCCTTGAGAGGAAAACAAGTACTGTACTTATTGGAGAACTGGGAAATTGAAAAGTTGATGATTTATGCAAGTTTATAGAAAAAAATTGGGGCAGGGCTTTTAGAAGTCAAAAATCTCTGGCTTTGGATTCAGAGAATCTTGATTCTAATTCTGCCATTGCTGCTTTCTATCTATTTGATGAAGATCAAATCGTTTCCCTTCTCTGAATCTAATTTTCTTTATTCTTAAAAAAATAACAATTGGTCTACAATTACAATTATCATTTGTGGCCCATGGCAGGAACAAAAGACTAACAATAAACAATAACACAACAGAAGAGAAGCCAAGAATTTCTTCCTTCTTTCCTTCCTTCCTTCCTTCCTTCCTTCCTTCCTTCCTTCCTTCCTTCCTTCCTTCCTTCCTTCCTTCCTTCCTTCCTTTTTCTTTCTTTTCTTTTCTTTCTTTCTTTCTTTCTTTCTTTCTTTCTTTCTTTCTTTCTTTCTTTCTTTCTTTCTTTCTTTCTTTCTTTCTTTCTTTCTTTCTTTCTTTCCTTCTTATATTCTTTGGATTTTTTTGTATCTTTGTTTATCTTTCTTCCTGCTGCAAAACTTAGTGAACACTTGTGGTAGAAATTAGTTTTTCCTAAAGAAGAACATAATGGAAAAGAAAGGAATTATGGAAGGATTCCACAAGATTCAAAAAAAAATTATTGATGTAACCTCTAAAGAAAGAATTATGTAGAAAATTATAATAAGGGACAACCAATTCTTTTAGGTTTTTGCAAGGCAAATGGGATTAAGTGGCTTGCCCAAGGCCACACAGCTAGGAAATTATTAAGTGTCTGAGACCAGATTTGAATCCAGGTACTCCTGACTCCAAGGCCAGTGCTTTATCTACTACACCACCTAGCCGCCCCAGGACAATCAATTCTTATACCAATTTCTGATGTTTCCTTAGAGAAATGAAAACAGATGTGATTTGGACACCTCAAGTCTCCATTAAAATAGAATTTTGTTCATGTGAAAACTTGTCTTGTTGAAAAACAACAAATAAATAAGCTAATAAAGTCACATTCTCTTCAAACTCTTTGTTCTTTGTTACTCATCACAATTTGACTTGACAATTTTCTATTTTTTGTTGTTTTTATTACTTGAATTTTTTTACTGTATGGTCAGCAAAGGATGTATTTTATATTTATATATTGCATTTACTTGTTTAAAATGTCTCTAAGTCCTATCACATGCTCTACTTTTTGTATAAGTACTATGTGATCTAGGACAACTAGGTGGCACAGTAGAGCACGATGCCTGGAGTCAGGAAGACATGAGTTCAAATTCAACTCAGATACTGTGTGATGCTGGGCAAGGTGTTTAATCCTGTTTGCTTCACTTTCTCATCTAAAAAATGAGTTGGAGAAGGAAATGGCAAAGTATTCTAGAATCTTTGCTGGAAAAAATGGAGTCCCAAAGAGTCAAGTACAAAACTGAACAACAACAAACCATGTGATGCTCAAATATATGGATATCCTTTGATATCTCCATTTCAAATAATCTATGCCTATTTGACACTAATTTTTTCAATAGCTTTTTTTAGTTCTCTTTTCTTTTTTTCTTTTTGGTTATATATATTTATTTCCTAGAAAAGGAAAATAGGAGAAATGAAGAATTGTTGTATTACTAAGAATTTACATTATTCTATTTGTTATATATTTGTTAGTGATATATTTCTATGTCTGTGATACTATTCCGAAGAAAATGACTGAGATCCTGCAGGATTAATCTGTGAACAAGGAATTGATGCAGAATGAATTTAAGAATTTTATACATAGCTGACTACTAACAATAGTAACAATATCTAATTTTGAGACAACTCAAGGAAAATAGTAGTAGAAATCAAGACAATAAGAAAAAATCAAGAGAAAATAATAGTTGAAGTCAAAAGAATGAGAAAAATGTCTATTCTTGGGAGGAATATCAGTTCAGTTTTCATGATGCATAAACTCTAGATGAAGATAAATTTTGCGAGATACTTCTTGAAATGTAATTTGTCATGCTTTGTGAGATGCAGGTAAACACAGAGCTGGGAGTAGAGGAGCATACTGCATCTGGGACAGTTGTTCAGGAGATGGGGAAATAGACTTTGATTCAAAACAGAAAAGATAGACTTTATCCCAATAGGGTTTTTAGGAGGCAAGACTGACATCAAATTGGAGTTTGTGTTCTGCCTACAGAATGTGTTATAAGCAACAGCATGAATATAATTGGCAGGGTGCTTTGTGAATCATTACAAGTCAAAACACTGAAATTCAAGGACTGTCTGTGCTAGGGAACATCTTGTTCTTTTTATTTCCCCCACTTAATTTTTCTTTTTATTTCAGTACTTTTCATATTGTTACTTGTAATTCAACTGCTTAACATCCCCAAGCATGTGCACATAGGGTTTATATTAATGATGCCATTTAATGGTCTTTTTTTTTTTATGGTGCTTAGTAAGAATAATTTTTTCTGTCACAGTAGAAAAGTGAATTGAGAAGCTTACATAAAATCAGTTAACTGCTCTGCACTCAGAAATCAGTTCATTTATCAGACCTCTTCATTGTGAGTTGAAATATTTAATTGAGTGACTTCATGTCCTATCTTTTTTTAAAAAAGAAAATTCTTCTTGTGGGAGAATCAGTCATGTTGATCCTCAGAATAATATCTATTTGTAAATGGAAATTCATAATCAAGGTCCCTCACATTCTGGGTTCCTTGGGCCAGGTGGGATATTGGGGGCCTACCAACAGATACACACACACACATATACACACACACACATCAAATAGAATAGATATATAGATAGATATGTATATATATAATAGATATGTATATCTGTTCTATTTGACCTGCATGTCCAACTAAGAGTTTACTTAAAAACATCCTTAAGCAGTTTCAAGTCTAGGATTCCACAGATATATGTGACAGGATCCCTAGTGAATATGTGAACATTCAAAAAAATTAATATTGGATAGAACAGACATAGAGACTTCTTAAAGAACTCACATTAACTGGAGAAGTTCCTCTCAGAAGGGAATTAAATTTAGAACTACTACTACTACTACTATTGGGAAAATCAATCTAGGGAAATTGTTCTGTCTCACAGGCACTTATACCATCTCTTCTACATTTATTGTGTCACTCTAAAGAATGAATGCTTCCCTAAAGGCAAATATACTTTGGGACTGCTAGGAGGCAACTACTTTTATATTGGACCTATTTTCCCCCTTAGACTGCAATAGTATTTCTGTGTGTGTGTGTGTGTGTGTGTGTGTGTGTGTGTATTGGGGCTGAAGTGGAGAAGTCTTGATTTTACATTCTCCTACTTTTCCACCAATTCAATTATGCTGAACATCAAAATTATTATGGATGGATTTGCTCCTAAACTAGAGAATGAAAGTGAATTAAAAAACTGTATGCTTAATTTCAAAGAAATCACAAATTAATGATGGGAGCATCATGGGAAGAGATTATTTTTAGAGGAAAACTTGGAAGACATCATTGTATGGCAGAAAGAAAATTGAATTTGGTGAATGATAACCTGGGACAACTAGGTGCTGGACCTGGGGTGAGGCAGACTCATTTTCCCATGTCCAAATACTGCCTCAACTAGTTATGTGACTCTGGGCAAATCACTCACCCCATTTGCTTCAATTTCCTCATCTGTAAAATGTGTTGGAGAAGGAATTGGCACTGCAGTAACTTTGCCAAGATAGTCCAATATCTTTGCCAAGTAGATATTGGAGTTTTTTTTTTGACAAGATACGCTAGTATCTTTGCCAAGAAAATGCCAAATAGTTTATGAAGAATCAAACCTGAGTTATCATCACTGTAATGTTAGGTAAGATGATTTATCTCTTTAGACTTCAAATTCCTTACATTTAAAATGAGTGGGGTGAACTGGATGTTCACTGATACCCCTTCTAGCTCTTAATCTGTGTTGCTCTGGTAAATGTGGGCTAAATTCTGGTTGCTGAATACTAATACTGATACTAATACTAATACTGATGCTACTACTAATAATACTGCTATTAATACTAATAAACAACATTTTTATAGTACTTATTCTGTCCCAGGTATTGTGCAAATTGCTTTCTAATTTAGATTAACTAACAGTCCCCTTTGATCTTCATAACAACCCTGAGAGATAAATGCTAATATAATCTTCATCTTGCAGATGAATTAACTGAGGCAAACAGATAAAGTAACTTGCCCAGGGTCATACAGCTAGTAAGTATCTGAGACTGAAACTCAGGTCTTCCTGGCTTTGGAAACAGTGTTCTCTATCCACTGCAGAAAGGTCTAAAAGAGCTACCTTGACTTGTTTGCACTAAAATAAAATGTGTTCATAACTGCTTTTTGCTTGCCTTCATGTTACATACCAACCCATACTTTGTTTTTCTTAGATATCTCTCAGTACAAATTGTGCCCAATATAAACACTTCAGCATCAAGTCATCAGTGTCCCTAGTAAGGTTGAGATTAAGAACATTTACTTATTTTTTCTCTGTTAGGTCTTGCCTACTACCACCTTCAATTGTCAGTCTCTATAGTCTGAGGTAACCCTTTCCATTTTTTTAATAGCAAGCATTTATTAGGCACCTGCAATCAATTAAAGATTGTGCTAAAGTTCTAAGCATACAAATAGGAGAAATAGTATAATCCTTGCTCTCAAGGTGCTTACACACAACTAGGAGCAAGTACACATAAATAAGCACATAAATATGGAAATGGCAAACCACTTCAGTATCTTTGCCAAGAAACCTCAAATGCTTTGTCACAAAGGGTCAGATACAACCAAAAAATGACTGATCAACATGAAGTATGAATATTGGACAAAGGAGAGTTCACTCTCAGTTAAGTTAGTGAGGAAGGGCTTCAAAAAAGAACTGATAGAATTATAACTTGAAACACTAGAAGGAATTCAATGAATGGAGATTAGAGGGTCAGGGATCATTTCATACATGGGAGATGGATTGTGAAGTTTGGAAAACAGCTAGTAGAGTCTTATTGGAATGTATAGGATCTGAATTTAATATAAATCTGGAACTCAGTCAACATCCAACTGTAACAGTCTTGATTCTCTGCTGAAGATATTGTATATATTTTTCTGGGCAATGAGGATCTACTCAAGGTTTTTAACAAGGAGATGACTATGCATTAACAATACCTATGCATTAATAATAACTGATAGCAATAAAACTCTTTGAAGTTTATAATCTGCTTAAATAGCTATCATTTCATTTGTGCCTCACAACAATACTTTGATATACATGCTGAAGGCATTATTGCCATGACAGAGATGAAGAAGTTGAAACTTAAAGAGGTTAGGTAATATATTGTCACACAGTTTCTAAACATGAAAGATAAGTTTTGAATTTGGGTCTTCCTAACTCTGAGTCATACACCCATAAAATTTCCATACAGTACAGTGATTTTTGGTAACTGAATGAATGATAAGTAATAGAGAAAAGAGATTAGAAGCAAGGGGATATATATATATATATATATATATATATATATATATATATATATATATATATATATACCCTTTTGGTACAGTAGCATGAATCTGGAGGCAGGTAATAAAGGGGGAAATCTTGAAATATCTAGATTACAGTGGAAAGAGAAGAATGATAAAGACAAAAGAGGGACGGTGATAGAGAGAAGGTAGGAAAAAATCTTTTTAAGGGAGACATCATATACAAATGCATCATATGCAGGAAAAAGAAAAAAACAAACACAAATACTTTAGTTGACCTCAGAATCAACCATATTTCTCTGGGCTTCTTCAAACTATAGATTATTTAGCAAAGCTCAGTGCCTCTATAGTAGATTGTGAGTCCTGGGGACAGATACTATCTTTTACTGTTTTTTGTAAAGCCAGCTCTTAGCAAAATACCTAACATATATAAATATTTCATACTTGTTTCTTAACTGAGTGATGTGGGTTGAATAAAAGGTCCAAAAAACCTCAATATAATAACTTCATAAACATGTATAAAACATGCAATTCCTCTGCTATTCATTTTATAAGCTTGGACAAGTCATTTACCCTCTCAGTGCTTCCAGCAAATTTATAAGTTGCAGAAAAATTTCTTTTGGTTAATGGAGTTTACTCATGCTTACAAAATGAAAATGCAGGTGTAAATCAAAAAATCATGACAAAAGTTAAACACAATAAAAAGGAGATTAAAAGAACCTAAAAAAAGCTATCTTAGTCAGCAAAAAATTGACTTAATTGCCAAGCGGATAAATATGGCATGAAACAATTTGGAATATAAAATAATTTGGAAAATATTATGGATGATGATGAAAGATTTTGAACATTATTATCTCATAAAACACAAAATCACTTATGGTAAAACCAATTTAAAGAATGGTTGGCAAGAGGTTCAAGCTAAACGAATATAAGGGTGAACATGGAAGTTGTAAAAAAAAGAAAAATGGAAAAAGATCCTCACAGATAATTTTTGATAGCATAAACCTTATATTTTCTTTCATTTTTAGCTTTGATTCTGTTTTAATATTTGTTTTTTATCTTATTATTCATTGCTTTCTCTTTTATCCATTGTAATTTTAAGGTAGTCTAATTCTTGAATAATATTTCTCATATTCTTTTCTTAGTTACTAATTCTCACCATTCTTTCCTACCTAGACATCATTTCATTTAGCATTGCATTTTATATTTCTAAATTCCTTTCTTCAAATTGCTCTTACACCACTTGTGACTAGAATTTCCTTTTCCCTGAATCAAAAATTGAACTTGTTAATAAGAAAAAAAGAGCAATAGCTAGTTTTAGATAGTACTTTTAAGTTTTACATAGCACTTAAAATATGCTATCTTATTTAATCCTCAAAATAATGCTTTAAAACAAATGCTATTATTATGTCCATTCTACAGATAAGGAAATTGAGGCTAGGAGAAGTGGCTTGGTTAAGGTTGCATAGTCAATAAATTAATATGAAAGGATTTGAGCTCTAAGTCCACCTTATTCAGTATACCTCAAAGGAGTCTCATGGTAGTGTTATAGTAGAGTTATTCTCCTGTGTATTTTTTCTTATTTTTTTCAATCATTCATATTTCTTCATTTTTCCAGCAAATTCTTTTGTTTATTCATATCTCCAGTTTCAGGTCCTAGATTGAGTCTTTATACTTGCTAATGATTGCTACTTGCACTCTGAAATGGTATGAGAAGTCACTTCTTAATCCTGGATATGATATCTAAAATTAGCTCCCAATCTCTTTAAGAATTCTATGAGGGGCAGCTAAGTGGTGCAGTGGATAGAGGACCTTCCCTGGAGTCAGGAGAACCTGAGTTCATACAACTTATGCTGTATGATACTTAATAATATTAAGTGTTCAGACACTTAATAATTACCTAGCTGTGTGACCTTGGGCAAGTCACTTAACCCGTTGTCTTGCAAAAAAACCTTAAAAATAAAGACCTAGGCTAAATATCTTTTACAGTAGGGAAACTATTTATATGCATGTACAATTAAACTCCATCTCCACCTTATTCAGAAGAGTTCAGGAAAATGTGTGTGTGTGCATACACACATACATAAGATATATATATATATATATATATATATATATATATATATATATATATATATATGTTTGCAAATAAATGATAGTGTAAACAACTTTCTTCCTATTACCATAAATGCTACAATTGTGTTGACTTTATTGTTTTATGTCTGCAAAACATGGAAAGTCTTCAAGCACCATGCCAGGAAACTGACTTGTTTTCATTTAAAATTGTCTTAGGAAGATTCTGAAGATCACTAGAGAGGAGAAGCTATCAGACACTGAGGTTCTTTCTCAAACTAAACTGCCAAGCTTTCAAATGCTACTCTTGAAAAACAGCTTCTTCAAATACCAAATGTACAGCTGCCAAAAAAAGCTATTTCATGAAGAACTCATAAGCAAGTACTCACAGTGCGGTCAGAAAAAGCAATGCAAGGACAATTTGAAGGTCTCAATAAGAACTTTGGAATTGATTGGGGAACATGGTAGACTCTGGAACAGGACCCTCGAGCATGGTATGCCCTCATCAAAGAGGGCACAGTGCTGGGTGAGCAAGGCAGATTGGAAGCAGCTCAAAGGAAAATTGAGATGCAGAAGTTTAGAGTACCCCATGTGTTCACATGGATTATTTGTTCCTGACCTGTGGTAAAGCATTCTGAATTTATATTGGTCTGATCAGCCACTGCCTGAAACTGTAATAGGTATGTAACATAGTGATGTTGCTTTGGTGTTCTTTGATAAAGGACAAGAACCCACCAGTCAACTTACTGTAAACACTATCTGTTTAGCAAATATCTTGTTGTTATTGTTGAATTGTATCTGACTCTCTGTGGTACTATTTGGGTTTTGGCAACTATATTGGTGGGGTTTGCAATTTCCTTCCACGGGGTATTAAGTGATTTATAGCTAGTAAGTGTCTACCATTGTATATGAACTAAAGTCCTCCTCTTTCCAGGGATAATCTACCATGCCACCTCACTGACCCAGAAAATAGTGCAAGCAATTAAACTGTCAAGTTACCATCATAAATATCTTCGACCCAGAATTAAAAAGAAGAAAGGAGCTTTTTTCAATCACCATCTCCATGTTAATTATCCTCAAATTAATTTAATCCCCTTTAACCTCTTCATAGACTTCTGGTCTTACATCTCACTAAAATCTCATCTTTTACTGGAATCTTTTAACAAGCTTTCAATGCAATTCTAGTGCTTTTTCTCTGCTAATTATTATTATTTTTTTGCAAGGCAAATGGGGTTAAGTGGCTTGCCCAAGGCCACACAGCTAGGTAATTATTAAGTGTTTGAGACTAGATTTGAACCCAGGTACTCCTAACTCCAGGGCCAGTGCTCTATCTACTGCACCACCTAGCCACCCCTCTCTGCTGATTATTTTCTCTTTATCCTGCACTTAACTTTATTTGTGTATATATTCTGGCATGTTGTCCCCCTAAACTGTAATCTGCTTGAGGGCAGGGACTATCTTTTGTCTCTTTTTGTTTCCCTAGCACTTAGAGCAATTCCTGACACTAGATTCCTGACAATAGATATTTAAATGTTCATTGATTGATCTCCAACTGTCTAGTATGCACTTGGAATATCGATGGTTATCACATGAGAACACAGTTGAGAGTCTGATGGACAAGCAGACATGGATAGGTTTGGATACACATTACTAGAGGAAGTATCCAAATGTATGGAATCACATATACATTTGAATCTTTCCTACAACAAATATTTATTTTAATAACAATAACTCTAAGATAATCTCTTAAGGCTTTTAAGAGATTTGCTTCACAACAACTCTGCAAGGTCCTTATTGAAATTATTGTCCCTATTTTACTGAAGTGCAAATTGAAGTTTAATGAGGTTATGTCTTTATTTGTCCATTTGGCCTCAAGTCTAAGGTCATGTTATATTAAAGTCCAGGTCCTTTGAATCCAAGATCAATGTCTACTGCACCATGCAGCCTTCTCCAGTTACTGTACCAAAGCTCAGATACAAATGTAGCCCAAGTAATAGGCATAGAGATGAAAACATTAGATGTAAATGGAGATAGAGATGATAGACTTAGACACAGAAACAGAGTTAAAGTTAGAAATGGAGATAGGCTGGAATAGAGTTAGAATAATATAATTATATGAACATATATACACATCTATTCTTCCTTTTCTGGATATTCACAACATATTCATCAATTCTAATTATACCCTATTTAGGTGGGTCAAATACAGGTAAGAACTGACTTATGCAGAAAGAAATCCCCAATATTTACATCTGTCCTTACTGTCTCCAAGGCCTTTTGACACTGACTTTTCAACTAAAAGTAGATTAAATATATAAAATGTTTTATTTTTACAAAATCATTGAGCAAAAGTTTATTAAACACTTAAAATATGTTGGACATTTTTTTTTATTATGCACTTTGCCTCCTTTGATACTCATAAGAATCTGATGAGGGAAGGGAGTATAAATTTTATCATTCCCCACTTTTAGGTGATGAAACTGAAACTGAGAGCATTAATATGCTTGGTAAACTAGTAAATGGAAGAGTCAATATTTGTTGATTGTTGAATCTAAGTTCTTTCTGTTGTGTCTTTCTGTCAATCTTCAAAATATATATTCATGTAAAGAAGCTAATGGAAGTCAATGGACCCTCTACATTCAGTCTATTAATTGATTCCAGCACCAAAGGGATGTGAAATTAATGCCTTCAAATTTCATAGCTAATAAATTCTATTTAAGAGGGAATTTTCATAGCAAAAAAGATGAAAAATCCAAGGCAAAAGTTGCTGTTTCATCATTTTCAGATATAGATGTAGTCTAGACGCTAGTCGTGGCTATTTGATGCTTTGCCTGAAGTTTTGTCCAATTTTCCTGTCACTTCTAAGTTACACTGAATGATTCTTTACTGCTGAATGACAATTACAGTAAATGGAAACAGCCTGAACCACATGATAATTTGATGTGAATAAATACACCATTTACTCTGAACGCTTATATGTGCCTGTGTGTATATTTTAATGTCTTCAGAATGAAAGAAGTACATTAAACAAGTGTGATTGTGCAGATGAAATTCCATGAAAAGACACAGAGTGGTTATTATTCCATCCCAAGGGAGAATTCTTTAATATAGCTTTAAAATGGCATATGTTAATGGGAGTCATTAGGATTAGTCTTTGTTTTAGCTGTCATGTCCCATTTATAGTCTTACATTTTCAATTTTTTCTTAACTGTGGTCATGAAATCATCCATTATTCTGAGGGACTCATGCCACCTTTAATTGAACACCCTTAATTTTACTTAGAGATTTTTGTTTGTTTTTTAAGATATTTGAGTTCTGAATTTTAGTTTAATACATGATAAAGTTGTTTAGATTTTAGACTTTTTGAGGGATTTGAGGTTTTGGTTTAGTTCGTGTTTTGGTCATGGTCTAAAACAGATGCCCTAATTATACAGTAGTATGGTACAAAGAAAAGCATGTTGGATTTGGGTTCAGATACCAGCTCTGTCACTTACTACTTATATGACATTGGGTAAGCCATTTAGTTTCCATGGTCCTCATTCTTCTTTATTTTGTAAAATGAGAGGTTTAGATTCAATGATGTCCAAGGGTACCATCCAGTTCTAAATATATAGCTTTTGGAATTACCATTTCTTGGTGGCAATTGGATGGTACCAGAAATCAGTTTTACAGAGAAAGATCAACCTTTCTGATCAGCCATTAATTTGTCATTTTCTACTCCTGGAGGCAGATCCAAACTAATTCACAGATTTTTTATATTGTATTTTACTTTTAATTAATTTCAAACAGCATTATTTGAAGGGCTCAATATATAATTAGACAAAAAGCTGTCTGCTTTCAAGGATCCTTTACTCTCTACTGCAATCTCTACTTTTCCTTTCATTATATTGAAGATCATTGAAGAGCTAGAATGAATATTTTTATGCACTATATTTTAAAGAATTACAAACAAATGATAAAATATTAAAAGAATATCAAATTGCTTGGCCAATGTCATATAAGTAGTATGTGACAGAGCTGGTATCTGAACCCAAAACCCAGATGTTCACAAGGATTATTTGTTCCCAACCTGTGGTAGAGTATTCTAAGCTTGTACTGGTCTGATCACTCAGAGTGCACACAATAATTTGTCTCTAACATGGTGATGTAATATTGATCTTTGACAACACAGGACAAGAATCAACCAACTTCATGTGCATAGTATGTTACTAGTTATGTCTTAAGTATTTAATGAATTCTTGTGAAAATAGCTTAAAATACACTTTAATTATAGTGACATTTGCTGAATTTCCTAACGTCAATTTTGTTGGATGTCCACTTCCCAAATTCATAAGCTTGGAGTAATTTTTAAACTCTTCACACTCATCTTTATCACACTTCTCAGTTGTCAGGTTCTCTGAATTTCTCAATATCTCTTTCAAATCTATTTTTTAACTTGCGTCTAAACTATTCATTATGAGGCTCATTGTCAAGAGACAATACTATACTATTTTATAGTTTTCCAACTGATTTGTTTCCATTCTCTTCCCACACTAATCAATGCTCCTCATAACTGTCAAACTGAAATTCCTAAATATCATTATTTGATCTCATTCAATAGATTATTGTTGTTGGTTCCATTTATCATTGAAGGAAAAAAATGTAACTTCTCTGTTTAAACTTTGACAATCTCACTCTCATCTATTTTTCTAGACTAATTGTACATTATTCCTCCTTAATTATTTCTGATTTAGCCAGACTTGTCTACATGCTATTAACTTCTGCTTTTTATTCCATCTCCTACCTTTGAATCTTTGTGTAGACAGTTCTGCATGACTAGAATATGTTTATTTCTCACCTCTGCCTCTTGGAAGCCCTAGGGTTTTATTTTAGGTTTTTGCAAGGCAAATGGGGTTAAGTGGCTTGTCCAAGGTCACACAGCTAGGTAATTATTAAGTGTTTGAGACCAGATTTGAACCCAAGTACTCCTGACTCCAGGGCTGGTGCTTTATCCACTGTGCCACCTAGCTGCCCCAGAAACCCTGGTTCTTTATAAGGTTAAGTTCAAGTTCCAATTTCTTCCAAAGAGAAATTTTTGGATTTCCTCCAAATATCCATACATTTATTTGTATATATTCTATGTGAACATGTGGCTCCCCTTAACAAAATGCAAGTTTCATGAGGATAGGGTTTAGGTGTTTGATACATCATGAAGGCTTTAAAAGTTCTTAATGATTAATTGATTAATTATGAATCCAATAACTGAGTCTTGAAATGGGTCTAAGAACTGTTGAACTCAAGTATAAATTAATCTATGAATGTGGAAATTCATGGTTTGATACCAAAAACAAAAATAAAACCCTGTTCTTTGTCTGTGTGTGTGTGTGTGTGTGTATGTGTGTGTGTTCTTCTAGTTTTGTGAAAATGTTTTCTTGTGTTTTCTTTTTGGTGTTTAATTCATATTTTCATAGTTTAAAAATATTTAAAAGTCTTCATTTAAAGTTTCCTCTTTTCATGTTATTCAAGTAGGTTGACAGATGTATGGTTTAGGACTATATGAAATATCCATGAATCTTTGTTTCTCTGAGTTCAGTAAACACAGTAATGAATCTGCTGATTGTCTGTATTCCTTAGGGGGTAGTCAAATATAAAGGATGACAGTTCTTTGACTAATGGACCCAGTCAGATAGAGGGTGTTACATTTTCTAAGTCTTGAAAATGACAGTTTTTATTCTTGAGTTTGTTTGTCTCAGGTTAAGATTCCTGGGGTCTGGATTAGCTGTGACTTCCTTAGTGTCAGCAAACCATGATCCAGTCAACATGCCTCAGCTTTCAGATGGAAAGGAGCAAGGTAACTGAGAGAAAACAGAGATTTGAACATAACTGAGGGAAAGAAACTAAATGTGCTGCAAATGTGATGTCAATACTGCAAAGCTGTCTTGGAAACAGAGAGAAAATGAGTAAGGCCAGGTATTGAGTGGAAAGAGAATTGAATTTAGAATCAGAACATGTGAACTCGAATTTTTTTGATTATTGTTTTTGTAATCTTAGGGAGAGAAAGAGATGAAGACCATTAGACATATAGAGAGATATCACTGAAAACTTTCACAAAGATTCCTTATTGGCAGTGAATTTCCCTAATAAATACAGAGGAAAACATACTAATGCAACTTAAAATACTATTTCCATAACAGTCATAGTTGACTCCTTAGTATGCATAATTCTCATCCTCACTGAAGACTCCTTGAAGGTCAGAATTGAGTCTTTTTTATCTTGTTATCTCCATCATCTAGCACACTTTCTTATATATTTTAAATGCTCAATAAATATTTGTTGAATTAAGTCCCAAAGGCCAGTTTTCTGACAATTTACCTAATCTCCTACAAGAATGATTACATAGCTTTTGAAAAAATACAGCACCCATTTCTATTAAAAACACTAGAGAGTGTAGGAATAAATGGACTATTCCTTAGAATAATTAGCAGTATCTATCTGAAACCATCAACAAGCATTATATTCAATGGGGAGAGGCTAGAGGCATTGCCAATAAGATCAGGGGTGAAACAAGGGTGCCCATTATCATCACTACTATTCAATATCGTATTAGAAATATTAGCTTCAGCAATTAGAGAAGGAAAAGAGATTGAAGGAATTAGAATTGGCAAAAAAGAGACAAAACTCTCACTCTTTGCACATGACATGATAGTATACCTAGAGAATTCCAACAAATCATCCAAAAAACTACTGGAAACAATTAGCAATTTTAGCAAAGTTGCAGGTTATAAAATAAACCCTCATAAATCCTCAACTTTTCTATATATGTCTAGCAAGATACAGCAGGAAGAGCTAGAAAGAGAAATCCCATTCAAAGTAACTTCAGACAATATAAAATATATGGGAGTCTATTTGCCAAGACAGACTCAGAAACTTTTTGAAAACTATTATCAAGCACTTCTCATACAAATCAAATCAGATTTAAATAACTGGACAAATATCAACTGCTAATGGATAGGTAGAGCTAATATAATAAAAATGACAATTCTACCAAAACTAAACTACTTTTTTATTGCCCTACCAATCAAAATTCCAAAATATTAATGAGTTAGAAAAAGTTGTAAGTAAATTTATATGGAGAAATAAAAAGTCAAGAATTTCCAGGAACTTAATGAAAAAAATTGCAAAAGAAGGGGGCTTAGCCCTACCTGATCTAAAATTATATTATAAAGCATCAGTCATCAAAACTGTTTGGTATTGGCTCAGAAATAGAGTGGTGGACCAGTGGAACAGACTAGGTACATTAGCAGGAAATGATTATAGTAATCTGCTGTTTGATAAACCCAAAGAGTCCAGCTATTGGGATAAAAACTCTCTCTTTGATAAAAACTGCTGGGAAAATTGGAAGTTAGTATGGAAGAAACTTAGATCAGACCAACACCTCACACCCTTTACCAAGATAAGATCCAAATGGTTACAGGATTTAGACATAAAAAAAATACTATAAGCAAATTGGAAAATCAAGGACTAGTTTACCTGTCAGATCTATGGAAATTGGAGCAGTTTATGACTAAGGAAGAGATGGAGAACATCATCAAAAGCAAACTAGATGATTTCAATTACATTAAGTAAAAAAGCTTTTGCACAGATAAAACCACTGTAACCAAGATTGAAAGAAATGTAGTAAATTGGGAAACAATCTTTATAACTATTGATTCTGACAAAGGACTTATTTCTAAAATATACAGAGAATTGAGTGATATTTTTAAAACAAAAGTCATTCCCCAATTGACAAATGTTCAAAGGATCCTCAAAGGCAATTTACAGATGAGGAGATCAAAGCAATCCATAGCCATATGAAAACTTGCTCTAAATCATTAATTATTAGAGAAATGCAAATTAAAGCTTCTCTAAGGTACCACCTCACACCTCTTAGACTGGCCAATATGACCAGAAAGGATAATGATCATTGTTGGAAGGGATGTGGGAAATCTGGGACACTATTACATTGTTGGTGGAGCTGTGAACTCATCCAACCTTGCTGGAGAGCAATTTGGAACTCTGTCCAAAGGGTAACAAAAATGAGCATACCCTTTGACCCAGTAATACCACTACTGGGTCTATACCCTGAAGAGATGATGAAAAAGGGTAAAAACATCATTTGTACAAAAATATTCATAGCAGCCCTGTTTGTGGTGGCAAAGAACTGGAAATTAAGTAAATGTCCTTCAATTGGGGAATGGCTTAGCAAACTGTGGCAAATGTATGTCATGGAACAGTATTGTTCTATTAGAAAACAGAAGGGACTTGAATTCAGGGAAGCCTGGAGGGATTTGCATGAACTGATGCTGAGTGAGGTGAGCAGAACCAGGAAAAACACTGTATACCCTAACAGCAACATGGGGGGTGATGATCAACCTTGATGGACTCGCTCAATCCATCAGTGCAACAATCAAGGACAATTTTGGGCTGTCTGCAATGGAGAATACCATCTATATCCAGATAAAGAGCCATGGAGTTTGAACAAAGTTCAAGGACTATGCCTTTTAATTTAGGGAAAAAACCAGTTATCTCATTGTCTGATCTTGTTATCTCTAAGACTCTTTGTTTCTTCCTTAAGGATATGATTTCTCTACCATCACACTCAATTTGGATCAATGTACAACATGGAAGCAAAGTAAAGACTGACAGATTGCTTTCCTTGGGGGGGGAGAGGCAAGTAAGTTTGGGGTAAAAATTGTAAAATTCAAAAAACTCAAATAAAACCTTTAATAAAAAATATTGATTAGATAAAAAAACAGAAACAAATGAGGAAGTCAATAGGAATGAAGTATGAAAAAAGGAGGAGGGTGAACTTTCCTGGAACAAGAGGGTGATCTGAAAAATTAGCTATGGACCTAGTTAGAAAACTAAACATGGGATATTCTTCATTGTTTTTGGTCAATCATTTTTCAGTTTTCTCCAACTCTTTATGATTCCATTTGAAGTTCTCTTAGCAAAGATACTGGTTTGCTATTTCCTTTTCCAATTTATTTTATAGATGAGGAAACTAAGGCAAACAGATTAATTAAGTGACTTGCCCAGAGTCATACAGCTGGTTAGTATCTAAGACTAGATTTCAACTCAGGAAGAGGAACCTGCAGATCCAGCAGTTTATTCACCAAAGAATTGCTCTCATGTTCTTCTAAGATGAGATAAAAAATATGGATATACAACAAATCTTATTGGAACATTCTATAAACATTGCTTTTTTTTGGTAAAGGATATGATGCAAACAACTTTTTACTGTAAGCAGAATCCCTGTTTAGAGAATATTTTGGGGGATCCGTAATCAGCCCAGAGATCTCAAGGACTCAACATCAATCACAGGAAAATATAAGCTTTGCTGATTACTACTCTAACATCATTGGACAAATCACTTTTCATCTCTAGGCCTCAGTTTGTCCTTCTGTTAAATTAGGAGATTGGATTAAAAATCTCTAAAGTCTCTGAGTGTTTCTCTAAAAAATGATCTTTTTCTTTAGATCTTTTGCTTTTGAGAATGTATCAGAAACTATAATAGCAGACAGAATGCCCTATTCATTGTAGGAGAGGAGTTACAGGTGAGAAGGAAAGAATACCAGCTGCATAGAATATTTCTTTTACTAAAATAAGAATATAATCAATTGTCCACAGTCCTTTTTTCTAATGAATTCATAATAAAATTTAAAATGAATGTCATTCTCTTCATCAGAAATATGTATAAAATGTCAATGTAAAATTAAATAAAATAATGAAGTAATTTTGAAGTCTCAGAAACTAATGGTTCTTTGTCTTCAAAAGAAAGGAATGACTTTTTGTCTTTGAAGCTAAAGACATTGACTTTAGATATTATAGGTTATGGTTATTAAATGTAATACATATGGTTTGGGTAAAAATGCATGAATTGCATTTAAATTAAAGGTCTCAATCATTGAGTACCTTGTGGAGGTAACTTACTTATATTCTGCATTAAATCAGAAATATTTTCTCCATCATGTTTGAATATCTAGCAGCAAATTCAATTCAATAAATATTTAAGTACCTGCCAGGTGCTTTACTGGTTTTGGGGAATACATGAAATGATAAAGCAAAATTCTTGACCTTAAGAAGCTAGAATTCATTTGGTTATCTTTGCTATTAAGGTCAATCATATCTGATTATGGACTTCTAATAGGCTAACATTTTAAAATTATTAATTTAAGTTTTCCATCAAGTAGCTCAAGGTCATAACCTTGAACAAAATACTTTTATTTTTCTTAGTCTTGTTTTACTCATTCTACCAACCATTCAGTGACTAATATTTAATCCCCCATACTCTACATCAGAGGTGTCAAACACATGATCTGCTGGCCACAATTTTCTTGAAGATAGCTCAAACCAGATTAAATGTAACTGGGAAATACTTAATAAAGTAAATTTAAATATAATGGCACTACCTTTTAAAACCAAATTAGATATGAAACCTGAGGAAAACCTTATATGTGATTTAGTGATACCCCTATTTTAAACAGAATTTTTCTGAATTTTATCTATTCCATTATCTACATTCCTATGGCTGCTACCTTAGTCTCAGTTGTAGACTCTTTCCAGAACTTATTTTAGACATGGAAGGATATTAAACAATATCATGATGATATACAACATATCCTGCATATCTGTATCAAGGATTCTGCTCTCCATTCTGCTCTTCATCTCTCCAAGGTATTATTTGCTATTTTTTTTAAGAAAAGGAAATATTTAATATAAAGAGAATATTAATGTGATCTTGAACTTGAAAGCAATTTCTATCAAAGTCAGGAAATGCCACGGTTAAAGTTGCATTGCACACATGTTGACATTGACATAATTTAAACATATACTCAAGAGACTTATGGGTGTACAGTATTATGTCATTAAATTTGATTTTGGATGTTGAAGTTGAGCATTTTTGACTTTTAAAAATGAATTCTAAAATAGTATTTTCTTTTCTTTACATGTGACCTTTTGTAAACTTGGAGCTACTGGGGTGGTTTCAGCCAAATTTGAGAATACTTACAGGTATGAAGATTTTATTTTGATTGAAATATTATAGGCCTCAGATTAGATAGCTAAGTTTATTTCCTTAATTTGAAGGCTTGTGATTCCATCAGGACATCTTCCCTCTTCCACTAAGACAGCAGATTCTAGTTTTTATTGCATGTTGTTTTCATGAATTACTTGTCTGAAAATAGTCATTATTTGATGATCAATCCACTGTTGACAAACCCTTTTGAACTTAGGTTGATCACAAGATTGTAAGTTAATGAACCTAGCAATATAAAAGACCTCAGAGCAATTTGAACATGATAAAACAAAGCAACTCATTCTGTAAGTCGTTCCATCCTTCTCTGGAGGCTGACCATTTAATGTATCTTATGGAAAATAGTATTCCATAATATTCATATACCATAAATTATTTAGCTATTCCCCAAATGATGGGCATCCCCTCAATTTCTAATTCGTGACCACTACAAAAAAGAGGGGCTATGATTATTTTGGAACATGTGAAATTTTCCCCATTTTTTTATGATTTCTTATGGATATAAACCTAGAATTGGAATTTCTGGGTCAAAGGGAATGAACAGTTTTATTACTTTTTGGGCATAGTTCCATATTAATCTCCAGAATGTTTGGATCATTGCATAACTCCACCAGTAATGCATCAGTGGTCCAATCCTCCCACAACCTCTCCAACATTGATCATTTTCCTTTTTTTGTCATCTTAGCCAATCTGATAGGTGTGAGATGATACCACAGAGTTGTTTTACTTTGCATTTCTCTGATAAATAATGATTTGGAGCATTTTTTCACATATGATTGTATATAGCTTTAATTTCTTAATTTGAAAACTATCTATTCATAACCTTTGACCATTTATGATTTGGGAAATGACTTGCAACCATATAAATTTGGCATTTAATTCATATTTTTAAAGTTTAAAAATATTTAAAAGTCTTCACTTAAAGTTTCCTCTTTTCATGTTATTCAAGCAGGTTGACAGATGTATGGTTTAGGACTATATGAAATATCCATGAATCTTTGTTTCTTTGAGTTCAGTATAACCAAATCACAGTAATGAATCTGCTGATTGCCTGTATTCCTTAGGGGGTAGTCAAATATAAAGGATGACAGTTTTTTGACTAATGGACCCAGTCAGATAGAGGGTGTTGCATTTTCTAAGTCTTGAAAATGACACTTTTTATTCTTGAGTTTGTTTCTGTCATGATGATATTCCTATTGCTATTCTTGACCTTTTCTTGCTCCAGATGATTTTTGTTACTGTTTTTTCCAGCTCAGTAAAACAACTATTTGGTGGTTTGATATGGCACTGAATAAGTAATTTAATTTGGGTAGAATTATCATTTTTATTATGTTAACTCCACCTAACCATGAGTAATTGACATTTTCCCAATTATTTAGATCTGATTTTATTTGCTGAGAAATGCTTTATAATTATGTTCATACATTTTCTTAGTTTGTAGATTCCCAAGAATTTAATGTGGCCTATAGTTACTTTAAATGAAATTTCTCTTTCTATCTCTTGCTCTTGAATTTTGGTGTTCATATATAGAAATGCTGATGATTTATGTGGGTTTACTTTATATCCTGTTCCTTTGCTAAATTTGTTAATTGTTTCATGGAGGTTTTTAGATGATTTTCTCGGGTTCTCTACGTATAACCTCATATCATCTGCAAAGAGTGAAATCTTTACTTCCTCATTGCCTAGTCTTATTGCTGCAATTTCTTTTTCTTCTCTCACTGCTAAAGCTAGCATTTCTAATACTATATCAAATAGTAAGGGTAATAATGTGTGACAGAATATTAATAGATGATTACCCTCCTGTAAATTGATATTAGCCCATGTACAGAATATTAAAGGAAAGTTAAAGGTAACAATATCCTATTTTATGAAATGTTTACTAGACTTTGGTTTATAAAACAGAAACATTGAAATTATTGTTCATTCGTTATTTATTTATTGACAATTTATGTGCAGTACATTGGAGACTTCAAAAATAAATAAGAAGACATCTCTCACTTCTCAGAATTTACGTAATAATGTCATATGAAGTACTGCTACATGATGTAAAACACAATGGATAGTATTTTAGGCAACATGATTGTAGTCTGGCTACTGTCCCAGAATGCATGCTTTTCAGAAAGTCATTTAACCTCCAATTGATGTAATATTGCCTTCTGAAAAAAAAAAAAGAAAAAGTGTAGAGGCAGGATGGCATAATGGATACAGAGCTTGACTCAAGACCAGGAAGATCAGAATTAAATGCCCTTGATGATACACACTGCTGTGTGACCATAGGTTATTCCTGTAATCTTTCAGCATTCTTTGCAACTTTCTCAAATATAAATTGTAGAGAAAGTGCCAATCTTAATGTAAAATGATTTTTCTCACTCAGAAGTTCCCTTCACAATGAAATAATGTGTCTATTTCCTCTCTATCCTAAAATGTCAATAGTAATGAAAAGTCAAATAAAGTGATATATATATATATATATATGAACACATTATGCCAACTATAATGCATGATAAAAATATACAGATTATTATTTCCTTTTAGGAGTTCAAAACTTCACAAAATTATCTAAGTATCCAGAATTATAAATTATAAATGAATATAGAAATAGACCATCTCATTTTCCTACCACATTTTTTGAGCTAAAAAAGTGATATTCAATAAAAGAAATAACTCTTGTTACAAGGAAATATGGAACAATAACAATGGAGAAATGTTATTTTTAGAAAACTTCATATCAAACTCTATAAGGCAAATTCAGGTTTTGTTACATTTCTATAAAAAAATGACATCACTGATCATAGATTTTTATGAATGTTTGAGAAATTATATTTCCAGTTTGGTTAAAGGCATATGACAAGAAGAGGAGACATTCTAATTTGCATGAGCATCCTTCTCCCCTCAAAAAGAAAAAAAAGCAATCTTAGTGACCAACATTATACTTCTAATCCTGACACATGTCAACACCAGTTCAATTCCTATATTCAGCCCATCTCTCACATAGACAACAAGAAAATTTCCACCCATTTCTTTGAAGTCTTTTGGCGGGTTCCCCCATACTTAGTGGATCACTGTAGTGTTTGATTATGTATTAAAGAGATCTCTAAGTGTTTCTCTTCTTCATCATCCCCTCCCTGTCCTAAGCAAGGGTGGAGTCACTCTGACTCTTTGGTAGGGTATTGTGGGATGTGGGATGCAGTGTATTTGCCCACACATGTTTACCAGTATATCAGAAATATAAATGTCTTTAGTTTTTGATCTCCAGAGCTTCAGATCTCTTCAGAATACACATCTTGATTTTTACTTCAAGGCAGGGAGTTTATACTTTAAGCTCACTCATCCCAGATTCTCCTACTACCATCCAAGTATGTGATTCTGCAACAGTATCTTCCCTTAATAACTCTCCTTTAAAACCTGAATCAATCCCTAATTTTTTTGGTGTTTTCCCACAACAAAACCAGAGGGAGATTGACAGCAAAAGCTATAAGGCACTACATGCTGTATAGAGAAGAGGGTGTATTCATAGAAGCATAGACCTAAATAAGGAAAAGCTTTTATAAATTATAAATGAAAGAAATGATAGAAAATGATAGAAAAATCAAAGAAAAGGCATGCATGCCAGCCACCCATTACACCATTTCCTAAGATCAGACTTGTCCAAAATCATTTTTGTTGTGTCTATGATTTGAAGATCTATGGAGAGTTATCCTAAGATCTTTTCCTTTGAACCCCAGAACTTTCTTTAGTGTGAACACTCACTGCATTTCATACCATTTCCTTCACAATACGTGTCGGTTTCACTTTGTTGTCCTCCTCTTATATTTCTCACTCTAGCTTTCTCTAGTCTCCATCAGTTAGGTGATACACTCTCAAATGCTTCCTCCAGGCTTTATCCACAACAGAAACAACCTATTGATTTCCATCTAGTTTAGTACAAACTCTTATGCAGTCCTATATGATCTTAAGGTGTTCATCTAGGTAGCACAATGAATTGAGTACTGATCTTGGAGTCAGGAAGACACATTTTTTTATAATTCAAATCCAGTCTCAGACACTAGCTTTGGGACCCTGGGCATATCACTTAATCTTCTGTGTCTCTCTTTCATTATCTACATATTGAACTAGAGAAAGAAAAGACAAATCATTCTAGTATCTTTGCCAAGAAAACCCCAAATGGGAACAGGAGAGTCAGGTATAGTTGAAATGACTGGACAATAAACAATTGAGCACAAGGTGTGGTAGGCACTAATGACACAGTAATAAGGAAAAGAAAAAACATCTCTCACATTAGCAACCATTTAATATGCTTGGTTTTGGGGTTGGAGTAAGTGCATCAACTAAAATGATAAGTGAAGTTATTATTTTTTGAAGAGGGAAAGGGAATTAACTAAAATGATATAGAAAGGCTTGTATACCTATGAATCCTTTAGACCAAAATCAAGAATATCATAGTCAGAAGAAGTTTGGAGGAACTACTAGACTTTTCTTCCACATCATTTAAATATATGTTTATATTACCTAATTTTATATACCTACATATATGTTTAAGTATCTTGACTAATTTAGTTCATTACCTCAATATTTAGTAGTAACCAGTGCTATGCCAGTCACTCTATGGAAACTCCAAAATATTGACTAGAGTGGAATTTTTGAAGTATCTCCACAGATTTTAAAGGAAGCTCTGCAAAAAGAGCTGGCTTTGAAAGTGCATGCATCATATTTGGTAAAAGAAACCTCACATGTTACAAATGCTCCATGTTAATCATTGTGAAAACAACCAGATCAGTCCTTGGTTCTAAATCATGAATAAGCATTGCCTCCAGCTAATTATTAAGAAAGATTAATAAGGAAAACAAGGTATGTATATTACTGGATAAATCAAAGTATGGGGAAAACATGCCCACAGGGTGAGCATTGTAGACTCTACTTCCAACTGAGGCTATTAGGGAAACCTGATCATATCTTATCAACCATGATTCTCATCCCTGGAGAACAGTGTTCCCCATTTTCTGATCTCTGCAGTAGGAGAGGTTAGAAAAACCATTTTTCAGTCAACAAAACTATGACTGCCAGGGAAATATATTTTAAAAAGACAAGGACAAGGCTTATCACTTCATTGATATAGAACTCCTTCTACTAAGGCTGATCTGCATCTTTTGTGAAGTTTATGATCTTAAGGAGTTGACTAGAGCCCTGAAAGTTTAATTAACTGATTTCCAAGAAACACACAGTTGTATGACTTGAAAACAAATCTTCCTGACTCTCAGTCAGTCTTGTAATGACACTTATAAGAACAAAGCAAAAATTATTTTTTTCTTCTTTTTGACTCCTATTCTTCCTTTGCCCAATCCAGGATTGCAAGTTTTTCTGGTCTAATTGCCTAAATTATTTGGACTTTAGGCTGTGGTTTCAAAGATGGTGTGGTCTAGAACATTTGGGTAGTGGTCTATAGCACAATTTTGACTGGAAAAATCTGTTCTAAAATAGTACTAACTTGGGAGCACCATTGGCTCTAAAAGTACCTATTTGTTTCCCCAGTTGCTCTCATAGTCCCCTCATCATCCCCTTGTTGATTCTGGCTTATCCTCAGCACAAATGTACTTTGAAAAAAAAATCTGCTCAAGGAATTATACAAATATGTAGTCATGCCTTTGGAAATCCAGGCTAACCTTATTTGACACACATCAGTAACAAGGACAAAGGGGGATGTCTTATAATATGGATTAATATGTTCAATCCTGTCATAAGTTGTTCAGTTGCAGTTCACAGAAAGAAAAATAGATATTACATGAACAATTGGGTCATGTTAAAACAAGAAAAAGAGCATGTTCTATGCTATGGAAAACATTCCCCCTTCAAGTGCCACACAGAAAGATAGTGCTTTCAAGATGCCTGAGCTAAAGGACTAGGAGCTGTTATTTAGAGTTAGATGGGATGTTAGATGAATCCCTACTTTTGTCAGAGTAGAAAATTTAGTTTCAGAAAAGATCATTCAGGAAAGTGACAGAATTGAGATTTTTTTTTATACCCAGTTCCTCTGATTTCAGACCTAGATTTTTTTTTAACTCCAATAGATGCCTCCTTCCTTTAATTTCTCCAGAGAATGAAATTTGAAACAAAATGTGTCAAAGAGCTAATAAATGTGAACATACTAATTAGTCCAAATAACTATCAATTTGAAAGGGCATATATTTATTATTGACCTTATAAATACTTACCAACTTGTTCATCTCAGAGATGTTTGATATAGTTTAGCAGAAATGGAAAATCACAGTTATTCCAAATTTGTGAGGGCTATGTTGAATTGTTTCTCATTATCAACAGACATACAATACTTTAAATCTTGTTAAGCATTTTTTGTTTTATCATTTCAGAATCAGCACAACTTATGGTTTTAGATAATTGCCTGAGACATTGAGAAGTTAAAAGATATTTTTTTTTGATTGGAGCCTTGCCAAGTGCCAAAGTATTTGATCCTTCTTTTTGGCAACAAAACTGGCTCCTTCTCTACTACAATACAGCCTTTAATAGAAAAGCAGGCAGTCTCATTATAATGAGAGAGAGACACACACACAGAGAGAGAGAGAGAGAGAGTAAAAGTGAGAGAGAATGCATATATATATGTATATGCATTATTCATTTGTATGTGGATACATACATGTTATATATTACATAAATACAACATGCACTGCCTATGTGTGCACATACACATATGAATCATGTGTGTGTAATGAAAGTATGAAATTATGGTCAGAGAACTAGTTATAAAGACTTGAAAATCTGAATTCACAGAAGTGTTGCTCTGGGCAAATCCTTTAAATTCTTCAGTGCTCTAGGCAGTTCCTTAAGACTATTAGTTGTAGGCACAGCTAGGTGGAGTCAGGAGTACCTGGGTTCAAATCTGGTCTCAGACACTTAATAATTACCTAGCTGTGTGGCCTTGGGCAAGCCACTTAACCCCATTTGCCTTGCAAAAACTAAAAAAAAAAAAAAAGGCCATTAGTTGTAGAGGAAGTAAAATCCTGCATTGGAAGAAGAAATTTATTCATATAGGAATTCCCTAGGCAAACTAAAATTACAAGTCTGCTCCTTATATACTTATATTGTGATATATATATATATATATATATATATATATATAGATCTCAAATCACAGTAGTAATAGATTATTCTTCCTTCATAAAATCAAAAGACTAAATGAGTAGGCACTTCAAATACCTGAAATGTGATTGTATTAATAAGCAATATAAATTGCTTATTAAATGCTTTATATGTCTATATGAAAATTCTGCCTTTAAAATCCTCCCGAGCATTGTATTGTTTTCAGTATTTAAAAATATAACATCTATCAATAGCAATTAGTTTTCTTGATTCTCTGGGATATCTTAGTCAGTCATTCCAAGGTCATAGTTTTCATATTAAATCGTCAGCATACTTAAGTACCAGTATCACCACCAGATTTCATCCTAAGCCTAACTCTACTCTTGGTCTCACAAAGCAGTACTTCTTTCTTTAATATAAGAAATGCCTCAGAGTGGAATAAACCTAACTAGAAGGCTCAGGAGCATTTTTATTCACAATGGAAATTACATAATTTATCAGCAATGACATTAGTCTATCTTCTCCTTTCTAGCCTAATCTTTGGTTAAGGCCATAAAATATCCAATCTCTCAATACTTGGAGGAGATACTGCTACATTTTTGAAAAAAAGTTGAACCACTCATATATTTGGTTTCCTTGGTTAAAAACCATGGAAACCCCAACAGAAAACAGAAAAATTTCCCTTATTTCTGAATTGCAGTGAATTGAAAAAAGACTAATGACAGCTAAGATACACCTAATTTAGGATCTGAGCCACCAAAAGGACAAAGTCTTTGTGTGAAGGTCACCTTTCCACATAAGCACTTATACTATGAGAATTTAGAGAATCATTGAAAGAAGTCTATGGAGGCACTCCTGGCCTATTTCCATTTTTTCTTTGGAGGCCTCCAGTCTAGTTCCTAATTATTATCTTCAGCCAGGATTTTGGCTGAAAATTCGATGGCACCTTGGAGGCAGATAGAAAGGTTATTTCATGTAATAACATATATACTGAAAAAAAATTCCAACTTGGCACACAGCCCACAAGTGTTCAGGCTTAACTGGTTACTATGACATTGTTGAAATCAACAGGCTGAATTCCATGAAGTTGTAGGGGAAAGATCTGTGTTTGCTGTCTCTGTTAGAAGCCACCCACCTCAGGAAGAAAATAAAATTTAAAAAAACCTCTGTGAATGGGGATACAATGACATCTCAGCGCAGTTAGACTGTTCTTATCCCCTAATAATTAAAAAAATTAGAAAGCACTCCTGCAGAATTAGTCCTGATTAATGAGAGAACACTCTCTAGTTTTCAAGTACAGTTGCATACATTATCAAATTTGATCATGGGTAGGCTAGGTTTGTTTCTAGTATACAGAGTAAGATAACTGAAACTCAGAGGACAGCTAATTTTATATATACAAATACATACACATACACACTCACACCCATCCCCCCACACCTACACACCTACTGTTCCTAATTTTGCACAGGCTCTTTGCAATGAACAAAGAACATTCATGTATTTGAAATCCAAAGTTAATCTATCTATTTGTATATTATAGGGTGTATAGAGTATGTGTAGATATTCCCTTTCTGCTTCTTGACTATATATATATATATATATATATATATATATGACCCAATCTTTGAGGATCCTGGAGTCTAATGAGAAAAGAGGATTCCTTTCCCCTCACTTTTCAATTTGTTCAGCCCAATGCCAAGATGAAAGCATAGGCTTTGATGTTATGTCTAAAAAGTGTCCATAAGGGGATATTAGAAATATACTCAAAGTAGAGATTAAACTAAATATGAGATAACAATTTATTTTCCATACACAAAAAGGAATGCTAACTCAAGCTTTAAAAAGCATATGGTGACAGTAAAAAGTTGAGAAAGAAACAGTTATAACTTCAAATCATCTAAATGGAAAGTAGTTTGTGGAATTGTTTATCAGTTATTTTCCATTTAATTTGCACTTTCTTAGAGTTCATGCCTTCTGTCAAGCAAGTCTAGAAGAATGGTCTTCTCATATTTTTAATGAACATACTCTCCTTGATGCAAAGTCTCACTCAAAAGACCCAGAAGCCTCTTGAAAGCACAATGTCTTATCCAGCACGTTGGGTCTACATCAAGATTTATGTACAAGAAATGAAATGCCAAATGGGAAAAGGCAGTGGGAGATCTAGGAATAAGTTCATTTAGTGGGAGTCCCCCTTCAAGTGGGTAGGTATGATGTTTTGTCCTTCATTTGCAATGAAGACCATGACATCAGGAAGGTGTTGCTGTGACAAGTAAATGACGTGGTTTTGAGTGAGGATCAAAAGAAGTCAGAAATATTTGAAATCTTTATGTTCTTTTAAATGACCTGGCATGTGACTTCCCTGCTGCTTTCACGGGATAAAGGAACAAGGGAACTTTCCATGATTTGCCTCATCATATAGAAGTAACAAGTTCATTCAGTTCTGGGCCATCACATGGTCAGAAGCAACCATTAAATTTATCCATTTCCCAAATGTCCAAAAAATATTTAATTGAACAGAAGCTGGCAAGAAATATCTATGCATGTTTGGTATAATGCACATTATTTTAAACACATGAATTGTAGTATTCATTCACAAATGAAAATGGTACATTCCTCAATCAGTTCTAAATACAATAAATTTAGGGACAATAATAGGGACTGAATTTGAGATTTCACAGATATTGAGAATTCCAGAGCAAGGACATTTCCTCCATTAATAGAAACATTTTCTCTGCATCTTAAAGTCTACTAGAGAGAGATACTGGGACTTTGAAGGGTTAGGTGACCTGCTCAGTGGTCACATATAATGTTTACAGATAAGTACAGACAGAGTAATTTGATGAGAGGAGTAAGGAAGATGTACCAGAACAGTTAATTAGAGGAAACTGGAGAAGGTTTTGCAGAAAAGGTCCCACCTGAGTTGTCTTAAAATAAACCAAAGTTGATGAATATTGGAGTTGAGGAGAAATTTCATTCCAAGTTTGGTGAAGGGGAGATTTGCTAACCTTGTGCAAAGGTATAGCTGAATATTACTAATTGTATTTTTGCATCAAATTGATATTTGTCAATACCATTATTATGATGGTCAAGGTCTGATGTGCCACTTTTATCAGATGATTCAGGAAAGATAATGATAATTTCACTGGCTATACTTTAGTAAATGTATAAGATTCATCAGGAAAGAGAGAAGAATTCACCATATTCTACTTTAATTGATAATGCTTATTTATTATGCCCTTTTTGAATGTTTAGTCTTGTGTAAAGGATTATGAGAGAGAATCAAGTCCCCTTCATATTTCATCCTGAAATAGAAAGAGCATGGAGTCTAGAGTCAGGAAGATTTAGTTTCCAAGCTTGTTTCTGACACCGTCTCAGGGTCTTTATCTATAAAATAGAGATAATAGTAACACCTCCATCCTAGCATTATTAGGTAGAAAAAAATGAGATAATAAATATAGAATAGTTTAGTAAACTTAAATCACTAAGCAAATGTTAGCTGTCATAGTCTTCTTTGAAATGCAGGGCATCCATGTGTGAAAAATAAAATAAAATATTTGTCCTTCATTGTCAAAGGAAACCAGGACATTAGGTAAGTGATGCCATGACAAGCACATGAATTGATTTGAGTGAGGGAGTGCTGTGCTAAGTCAAGAGACTCACTTTCTTCTACAAAGTAATCTGGGTCCAGTGACCAGGTATGAATCAGGACAACTAGAGACAGCACTGGATGTAAGTCAGAGTTAAGTGACTTACCCAAAGTCACACAGCTAGTACACCAGTCAAGTGTCTGAGACTAGATCTGTACTCCCATTATCCTAACTCCAAGGTCAATGCTCCATTGACTGTACCACCATGATAAAATACCAAAATATATGGCCACCTAGTAAATACTTTAAAAAAAAAGAAAGGAGATATCAATAGAGTAATTCAAGAAAGCTTCATGGGACAAGGTAGAATTTCAACAGATAACAAAAATGACAGAATTTCAGATCTGTAAAGAAATTCAGTGATGATTTATTCTGATCTATACCTGAAGAATTACTTTTACTCCCTCCCCCTCTAAAGTTGTAATTCATCCTTTGCTTAAAGATCTCCATTGATGAAGAAACTATTGCCTATTGAGATAACTCATTATATCTCTGGATAACTCTAGTCATGAGATTTCCCCCCCCCACCATAAAATCTAAATTTGGGGAGAGAGAATTTATTATTAGGAAGCCATAAATCTTGTCACATTTATTACAAACATTGAGTCATTATTACAACCATTAAGGAGGGAATAATTGTATTATGTTTTATCCTGGTCTAACTACAACTGAAATCACAGAATATCAAAATAACAGATACCAGTAATCATTTATGTTCATTTATATGTCTCTTCTTTTATTCTCCATTATAATATACCTAATAAGTGACCTTCTACTAGCTGTTTAAAAGCTTATAAATGAGGATTCCCTTTCCATGTCCATTCTTCTTTTAGATAGTTCTAAGTTTTAGAAATTTTTCCCCAGATATAAAAACTAAATAAATTTGCCTCTTTGCCAGTTCTACCTCTTGCCTTAATTTTGCTCTCTGCTACCAAATAGAGCAAGTCTATTGTAATTCTACATGACATTCCTTCCCATACTATCATATAACTATTCAGACTCTTCTCTAGATCAAACATTCCTGTTTAGTACTTACATGACATGAACTCAAGATTTTTCACCATCTTGGATGTCTTCCTCTGGAAATCTTGGTAAAATTTCTGAATGATAATACACTATGATACGCTAAACAGACGATGATATTTCAGACAAGGTTTTGACCCTGGCAGAATATAGAGAGACTTCCTTTTTCATGAAAGCTATGCCTGTCATAATGCAGTACAAGTTTCATTTAGTTTTTTTAGTAGTCAGATGCTTTTCTTGTCTTAGAATTTTCATACTCTTAAGTTCCCATAAGTTGAAAGTCTTTTTTTAAAGACAAAATGTTTTTATATCTTTCTTATTTTGTACTTATGAAATCAATTTTTTAAAAACTGAAGTGTAGGGGCGGCTAGGTGGCGCAGTGAATAAAGCACCTGCCCTCGAGTCAGGAGTACCTGGGTTCAAATCGGGTCTCAAATACTTAATAATTACCTAGCTGTGTGGCCTTGGGCAAGCCATTTAACCCCATTTGCCTTTCAAAAATCTAAAAAAACTGAAGTGTATAACATAACATTTATTGTTATTATAGTTGATCTAATTAGATTCTGTTTTATATTTTAGCTTGAAAAGTTATTTTTGGAACTTTACTATGCCACCTATTATTTTAGATATTCATGTTATATTTGTGTCATCTGGAAAGGATGATATTCAAGCAATTGATAGGAACATTAAATAGTATAGGGCAAAGCATATATCCTTTTGTCAAGTCAATGAATAGTGACTTCCCATTTGACAGTGAATTATTAAATAGGATTCTTTGATTCCAGTATCCAACCTGTTCCAAATTATATTGTTATCTAATCCAAATCTTTCCATTTTTCTTACAAGTTTAGTAAGAGACATGTAGAATTCTTTACTAAAATCTAGATAAACATTGTTTTCAGTATTACCCTATTCTTTTAGCAACTATTTGAGCAAAAAAAGGTTATTCTGTTAAGACTATGCTTCCTTTTCTACATTTTCAGAAGCTATTTTTGTAATTAAACCATTATCAAATTTTATTGGGCATGAAAGTAAATTAACAGTATTAGTTTATGGTTATGATTATCCATGCCTTTTTTAAACTGACTTTTCTCTCATCTTATGAAACTTCTATTCTCTATAAATTTTTAAAATATCACTGACAATAGTTAAGTATTCATTATACATTAGTTCTTTCAGTAACCAATATAGATTTCAAGTGACCAATTGTACAGATTCTTCAAGTATAGCTAAATTTTTCTATCTCCTTTGCTAATTGGATATCAGTTTTCCTATTAAATATTTTGTTCTGCTATTTCAACTTCAAAGGTCATCCTCCTTGGTGAAGAAAACAAAAGCAAAATGAGAATTTAATAACTCTTCTTCCTTTCTTTTAATCAAGTTTTATCATCACTTCCACCTTCTCCCAACTTTATTCTTTCTTTGCTTTTCATTTTTCTCAAAAAAAATTCTTCCTTTTTTTGCATCAGTCTTTTCTCTCTCCCTAATTTAAGCTCATTGTAAACTTTTGTTTCTATACCTGGATCTCCACTTTTGGATTCATCTCCCATTATCTGACCTTGCTTCTGTCTTAAATATCTAAGTACATATAAGTATATCTTTTAAAAATCTAAGTTTGTTGATAAGTTCTCTGTGCATCACATTAATTTCTTGAAACTGTTCACAGTTTTCTTCATTGTTGCAATTGTTTTTGTATGTGAAACAATTGCTCTTTATCCAATTCTGAGTACTGTGGTTTTGAATGACCACTATAAGGTTTAATATTTCTAGCTGAGAATCACAAGTACAATGAGAAAACTAGTCAAAATAAGTTTGTATGTATTCAGAAGATAAGTTCAGCCTGTAAAAGAGAAGAAATATAGGTAGCATGATAGTAGATCTCAAAGAAGTGAACAGTTATCATGTGAAATGAGGAGGTGGGTTTGTTCTGCTTGAATCCAGAGTGGAAAACTGTTCCTGGAAGTTATAGGGAGGTAGAGTTTTATAGTAGATGAAGAAAGTCTTTTTCACGTTAAAAGCTGTCTCAACATAGATTGGAAGTAAATGGTGGGAGTTAGGGTGAGTGGGTGGTAGGGTTGGGAGTATAGATAATTCCCTATCATGGGATTCTTTAAGCAGAGAATTTGTCTAGCATGTTGTAGATAGAGTTCATATTTTTGGTACTTTATTGGGTTTACTGTTATGTGTTTAACAATGGGTTATCATTAAACATATAGCAGCACACACATGGCTCAATATTTATGAGACCCAATTTTATGTTTAATTTGTGTTGTCAATATTGTTTTGTCTCAACAGTAAAAGATATCAAAAACAAAAACAAACAAAAAGCAGTAAAACCTAGTGCTGGTTTGTTGTCTTTTCTAATTTCTCAGATGTAAATGCTCATATTGAAAATTTAACAATCAGCTCATAGTTCAAGATGACTCCAACATATGCTTTAAGAGTTCCCTTTCATTTTCTTTGGTGAATTGATTCTTAAAAAAACCTACTACACATAATGAATTTAAGTAGTTGGGAAAAGATTGAAGAGCAGTAATAGAGAATCTTCCAGGAACAAGTAAAAAATCAGAATATCAAAGGATAATTAACTTTTTTGTAGGAAAATTCAATTCTCAAAGATCAGGAACAAGCAAGAGAAAATTAAATTTGATTTATATATTTTAATAAACATGCCATCAACTAAAACATAGGGGACATAAATCCATCAGTTTGATAAATGCTTTAAGAGATTGGAAAGATTCTTGATAAACTTAATTTTTATGACAGTGTGTGGGGAGACATGACCATGACTATAACAACCTGGTTGAGAACCGATACTGAGGAATCTCAGGTAAACTCTGATCCTGACTGGGAAAAGGGTGTGAGAATTCTCTTTGTGGGTAGATTCTGACAGGCAGGGAGACCTTTGAGGAGGTTTTTCCAGTAATCCAAGAATGTGATGTAATGAAGACCTAGATCAGTGTGTTGGCAGATGGGAAAATAAAGAGGAAGGGACAGATACAAGAAATGTGTTGAAGAAAGAAAAATAATGAAAACAAGACTTGGTGAATTTTAAGTCAGGAATGAAACTTTTTTTAAATAGCAGAAAGAGTACTGGACATTAAGTCAGAGAATTTATTCAACAGATAGATTGTGATGGGTAAATCACTTCAATTCCATTAAATGATTATCTATAAAATATCTGTTTTATACAAGTCATGGAGGAAGTGCAGTCTTGAATTAGAAAACTTAAAAATTAGCTTTATCATGGGAAACTGGCATGAGTTTGACACCTTTGCTGTAGAGGGCTGGTCTTGGAGTTAAAAAACAGTGAATTTAGTTCTTGCCTTTGAAAATTTTTAACTGTAGTGGAGCAGTACTGTGTAGTGAAAAAAACCAAAAAATCCAACAAAATCATTTAACTCAGAGTCAAAACATGACTCCAATAGTCACTAATTTCTTAACTGCAGACATATTATTTTATTTCTCTTCATAAAATAGGGACTATTTGCCTAATGGAATTATTATGGGGAAACTAGAATTGTAAACCTTAAAAAGCCATATCATGTGGATGCATCAATAGAAGATTAAAATAAAATGAGCAAATGTAAAAGATGTGATATGATATTAATATTGAATATATTGAATTTGAGGTAGGATATTACATTGCACACTGACACTGCAAGTTACTTGCTTTGGGTCTCATATAACTATAGAATGCTAAACTTGGAAAGGATGTTAGAACTCAACTAGTCCAGCCCATGCCTACATTTTTGTACAACACCTCCTCACTTTAATCCAAATTATGTGTATATCATGACATCATTTACCTGATGTCATGGTATTCTTTGTGAACAAAGGATAATAACAACACCAAGAAGATTGCAGGCAATTCCCTGAGAAGGAATTGTTCTTGGGTAAAGAAGGGAGTTTCTCTCTTTTTCATCTTCCTCCAAAGTTAATCATATTATCAAAGACTAGAACAGTAGGAGGAAATGGATCAGAAAGCAAGCAAACTAGGGGAAATATGGATGGATAAAGTGAGGGAGTAAGTCGTCTTGCACTAGAGAATTAGAACTATTTACTTAAGAAACAACTTCTACTAGCTGGGAATTGAGTTTATACTTTGCTCAAACATACTTTCTGTAATAAAAGACAGTTCTCATGGATTTATATGCCTTAATAGGAGAGTACATCCTCGAACTTTGTTGAAAAGTTTTGTACTAACTTTTCTACTGTATCCTTTTTTTTCTAAAAGCTAATTGATGTCTGACTTACTTATGTCAATTGAAGCTCTCCTACTAGAAAAGGCTCTGGAGTGACAGTGTTAGGAAACCAGGCTCATCAGTGTTAACCCTAGAGAATTCTATATTGTTATTAATAAGCTATCTTCTTTGGAACCAACTTGCTAATATATGTTAGAGTCTAGGGAGTAGCTTGGAGCAGGAGATTGGGGAGACTGCTATACTTCTAAGCAATAGCTATTCCCTAGAGCTTTATCTTTCCATAAGCATATAGTGAAACTTCTTCCATTAAAAATAAAAAAATAAACAAACAATAAACAACGCCAGTTTTTTCTCACTTTACTCTCACCTCTTCTTATCATGAGATCTTAAGAACTTATCATCTTAACCATATCTTCTCTTGGTTCCTACTTGTTTACAATAGGTGATTTGTTCAACACATTGCTTTTGTTTTTGACTCCTGTTTCCCATTTTTTGTTTCGTGCTGACCTTTGTATTCCTAAGACCATATTTTTATATATCTGAATAAGATTACTTTCCATGTACATTACAGAGAAGTGTACTTATCACATATACATATATATATATATTCAACTAGGAAGGAACATTTTTTGGATCAATAAAATAGTAGATCTCTTCATTTCAGAATTCAATGGTTAGCACAAATGATGAAAAATTGACCAGTTTTCTATCTACAACAAAACAGAAATGCAAAGGGAATTTTTTGTTTCTTTGTTCTGTTTGCTTTTGTTTTAGCTTTTGAAGTTAATTGATGCAAGAGGATTCTTTTTCTTTAGACTGCTAAAACTTCTAAGATTGGTTGAATTAAGAAAAAGACAACTTGGTAAAATAATAATTTAAAGGGAAGCATGTTAATTTTCTTCAAGTTCATGAATGTTTGTCATATTGATACAGAGAATTATGAAAAAGTAGCAGAAATAAATTCTGTAATTTTTCATTGCTGTTAAAATCTTGTTAATCGTAAGAAGGCTGTTTGCTCCTGAGATGTAAACTGAGAAGGAATTGTTCTTGGGAAGAAATAACTGGATGTTGTTTGTATCCTGTCTCCCATTTTCCCCTTCATCTAACCTTGGCCATAGATCTAGTGTGACAGGTAATGACATGTTGAACTTGGAGGTCCAGCACATTGGGACAGGAAGGACCAGTACATAGCTTGCCACTGGAAGATACCTGGTCCAAGGTGAAAGACCACTCCCCAAATGCCACCCCTTGGTTCAACCTATTACAGAAGGGTATTTAACAGGAAGTGACACCCCTTTTCTCTTCTTCTTTGAATCCAACTTCCATCCAGCATGACTGGTTTTTCTCATTTTCTTAGGCCACATGGAGCACCTGGACCTTCCCTAAACCATATGACCAGACTAAGCCAAGCAACATGGCTGTCTGCCTTTATCTTTCTCCCTCTCCCTCTCCCCCTCCCCCTCTCCCTCTCCCTGTCTCTCTGTCTGTCTGTGTCTCTCTCTCTGTCTCTCTCACACACACACACACACACACAAACACACAAACAGACACACACACACACACACATACACACACACACACAGAGGAACACACGCTTTCACTCACACTTGACCTGACTGGTCCTCTCTCTCTGGCCCAGTAGGCTCCCTGACTGTCTTTCCTTGTCTCCCTATCTGTCTCAGTCTCTGTCTACCTAGCAACTAACCTTTTGTTATTCACCGTGTCCTAAAGTATTTGTTGACCCTTTGGGAGAAAAAGATTTTATAAACCACTTTACTTTGCTATATTTTATAATAAAATCCTGTCCAGTTTTAAAAATATCCTAGGGAGCACTGAGACTCTTTCCCCTTTTCAATGGCTTTAAGATCTTCTGTCTTTATCACGATATTTCATCATCAACAAGATACAGGTGTCAAGACACTTCTAGGAAGAAAATTACTAGTTATTTTTGCAATATATTTCATAAAATAAACGGCACAAAAATTTATATGCAATTACAGGAACAGGTAAAAATGTGGACAGTTTTGTAATTCATAATATGATCCCTAAAATTTCATTTGATTATATTTTGTCAAAAATTTTTAGAAAATGTTCATCTAAATTTTGCATTCTTCTGATTAAAAAAAGTTGAGACCAAACTAAATCATGCATTGTGTATTCAAAGATAGACAGTAAAACAGCCTTCCTCAAGAAGCTTACATTCTATTGGGTGGTATATTGCATTCATATAAAAATAAATGTAGAATAATATCAAAAGGGAAAAAACTATAGTAGATGAGGTGAAGGCAGGATGAGAAACTGAAAATGGTCAGCAAAGAAAGGGAGAGCAAGGACAATATTGATTCAAAAACAGGTAGCAAGGGAGAGAGTCATATTCTAAATAAAAAAAATCAGTTAATTTCTTGCTTTGTTGTCTGAATACTGTAGACTAAGTTTCAATGAAGTCTAAATTCAACAGTTTAGACTTAGACTGGAAAAATTCAATTGAATTCAATAAATATTTATTAAACCCCTTCTATATTCAGGTTATTTTGATAAGCATCTGAGATACAAAGGGAAGCAACAAAATAGACCTCCTCTCAAGAAATCTGCATTCTGTTGAGAGAGATACATTGTGTTTACAAATAAATATGCATAAAGTAATGTTGAAAGGGAGAAAACACAGTCTGATGAAAGAGGGAAGAGGGACAAGAATAGTCGCCTACAGGTGGTACCACTTCATAGGTATGTTTTGAAATTAGGAATTCTAAGGCAAAGAAAGGAGGTTGGTAAAGAAAGAGTGAAATCCAGACATGGAAGATGACCTCTATGAAGACAAGGGAGTAGGAGTTGGACATTCATGAATGGAGAAGAGAAATCAAACCATCAACACTGGAAAGGACAATGAAATGAGAATTAATATAAATAAGACTGGAAACATAGGTGGAAGACAGATTATAGAGTTCCTCACATGCCAGATTGAAGATTTTACATTTTTTTCCTGTAGGCAACAGAGAGTCATTCTGGATTTTTTTTAGGGTTTTTTTTTTTTGTTGTTGTTGTTTTTGTCAAGGCAATGGGATTAAAGTCACTTTCCCAAGGCCACACAGCTAGGTAATTATTAAGTGTCTGAGGTCAGATTTGAACTCAGGTACTCCTGACTCCAGGGCCAGTGCTCTATCTACTGTGCCACCTAGCTGCCCCGCATTGGAGATTTTTTGAATGGAGAGTGGCATAGTCAAAAAACTTAACCAATGAGAATTCTGGGTACAGATTTTTAAAAGAAAATAGTTTATTTCTATTTTGAAGCTTTGAGTTCAAGGAAGAATTTAAATGATCTGAGAATTTTTATTTAATTTTTAATTTTTTATTGATATTTTACTTTTCCAAATATATGCTGAGAAAGGGTTTTTTTTTTTTTACATTCATCCATATCTTTATATTTCCAAGTTACAAATTTCCTTCCACCTCCCCTGCCTTTTAGCAGCAAAAAGTCAGGTTAATATTGTATTTACATACTTGTGTTTAGTATTTATTTACAGGTTAGTCATTTTTGGTATGAGGAATTAGGATTGAGGGAAAGAAATACATAAGTGATTTTTTTAATAAGTGAATGTAGAGTTGTTGAGATTCTGAAGGATTTTTCCCTCTGGTTGGAGATAGCAATTTCCATAGCTAAAAGGGTATAATAGGGTTGTCCTAGTTCTCTGAACTGCTAAGAGCATCTGTATCCATCAGGTCCAATCATCTCACAATGTTTTTGTTAATGTGTATATTGTTCTCTTGGTTCTGAGATATTTTCAAAGTTAGTTAAGACAAAATTAAGACAAAATTCCTCCAAATCATGACTTCTTATGATATTTGAAGAATTCATATCAATAATACTCCACTTTTATATTATGAATTATTATATGAATTATAGTATGAATAAAAATTTAAATATAAGAGAATATGTTTTTCCTGAAATTCTGACCATAAGAGTGCTACATGTGAGTTAACTGATTAATAACTTGTTTAACCTTTATTTTAGCCCTTAAATTTTTGTATAATATGCCACAGTGTATTATATAAAATGAGGAAGACTTGAGTTCAAACCCCAGCTCAAATAGTTACTATCTACATGATCAAGGACATAACTTTTAAAATTTCTTTTAATTTATTAAAGGTATTGGGGTTAAGTGACTTGCCCAAGGTCACACAACTAGGAAATTATTAAGTGTCTGAGGTGGGATTTGAACTCAGGTCCTCCTGACTCCAGGGCCAGTACTCTGTTCACTGAGCCACCTAGCTGTCCCCACAAGGGCATAACTTAACCTCTCAGCCCCACTTTTCCTTATTTATAAAATGGGATTGGTAATAGAACCTTTTTATTTTATAGAGTTTTTATGAGTCAAATATTTTAATATTCAAAAAATTTGTAAAAATTAAACTGCAATATTAACATTAGCTATTATTTCTTTTAATATTTTGGGGACCTGTGGTTTTCTATTTATAATATTTCTGGAGTTGGTATTGCCTTCAAGTTGATCTAGATGAAATCAAATTGTCCAATATAAAAACCATTCCACAAAGTCTAGTTTTCTTTTTCACGTCTCCATTGTTGTCTACATGCTTTTAGATTTCAGTTTCTCCAAAACTGCTTTTAAAACAGTCCAGTATATTTTATGATCATGTTTAAATTCATATATCATAAAAATAGGAGTCCTCTTCCAAAGGAGAGGGCAAAACATAAATGTTCTATTTCTTATACAAACAAATACTAATGAAAGGGGTTACTTGCATGCTAAAAGAATGATGAATGGTGCTGTTCTTTATTATTTGGTTCCCAGGCCCATAGTTGTTATTTTTTATTGTGTTATTGAGAACACTTTATTTTTGTACTCTTTCATAGTGAGAACTACAAGCCTATAATTATTATTTATTCAATAAACAAACTGGAGACTATAACAATTATTTGCTGATCGATTGATTGAGCAGAAGATAATAATAGCCAGAAATCTCAAATATTTCTGATTCCCTATAGAACTGCATTTGGTGAGAAGGAGCCCTCACACATTGTTTGTCCCACCCTAGGTCATCTAATAGCTTGGTACTAATATTTTATAGATGAACTTTCCTCATTTTGGAAATTCTATTGAAACTCCACCTAACTCATTATTTAAATGGGGTCATTGTCAGTTAAGCTTCAGACATTGACTTGACTGGGGGCCATCTTTAGTCAGCCTGATCTGTATTTTGTCACTGAACCCAGATGACTAGAGGAAAAAGTATGGTTGGAGTCTTTGCATAGCTTTCCCTCACTTAAAGTCAATTCACTTGCCTATCATGGCATCACCTTCCTGATGCCATGATCACTTAGAGAATGAAGGACAATTACATTATCTACAGTCTCCAAATAATTATGAAACTAACAAAGTTTAAAGACATCATTTCTTGGAGTGGAGATTTTGAATGGAGTCTGTAGTTCATATTTAATAAACCTCTATTTTTTCACTTCTATAGCGGAGGAAATGATATTTGAACTAGGTACTTGAAATGTTATAGTAAGAAAAGTTTTTTAAACTATAAAACATATATAGTGGGACATGCTATTAGAAGAAATTATTCCAGAAAGGTATCACAGATATTGTTACATATGACATTGGATTGGTTTCTCAATCTCCTTAGGAAATATGAACTGAACTCTTGAGTCTCTGTTAGAATGACTATGACTTTAATAATTAGCAAAAATTGTTAGAAAGAAAGAACTGGAGAATGCAATTTTATTTAGGACTTCTCCAGTTTGAGTAGGGAGAGGTGATGCTTTGATTCTGGGAATTCATTCTAGTTCTTTTTTTTTTTTTTTAAGGTTTTTGCAAGGCAAATGGGGTTAAGTGGCTTGCCCAAGGCCACACAGCCAGGTAAGTATTAAGTGTTTGAGATCGGATTTGAACCCAGGTACTCCTGACTCCAGGGCTGGTGCTTTATCCACTGCGCCACCTAGCTGCTTCTCATTCTAGTTCTTTAGACAAAAACTGTTCCTAGAAAAAAGAACAAACCTTGAGGTTATCTCTGCTGGAAGGAAATATCTCTAATACCCATCTTATCAAATTCAATAAAACACAAATGTATTAAGCATTCATTTATTCCTCATGTCACTATGTTTAGATGTATAGTGAGGTTTAGAATGGTGGGAATAGTGATGATCAAGTGAACTTTGCTTTTCTTAGGATTACTAGTACTGGATCAGTGTAGGTATCATATTCTATGTATCATATATGCAATAATTTGTCCCTCTTTTCTCCTCAGTGTTTGCTGTCTCTTTTGTTGATCTCTTTATTTACTGTGAATTCAATTATCATCTCTATGCAGAATGCTAAATATAATATATCTTGTACTTCTTTCTCTCATGAAATATAGTTACCCAACTAGCCAACTGCTTTTTAAATAATTTGAAATATAAGTATCATAGAATCTCAAACACAATATCCCCAAAATGAAAATCTAGCTTTACTCCCAAACTCTCCCTTCTTTCTTACTATTCTCAAATGTGCCATTATTCTTCCATTAACACTGGCTCATTCTTTTAGTCTCCTTTCCTTCTCCTTGGTTTTATTCACCCTCCACACCTCAACTATTGCTAAATCTTGTTGCTTTTACCTTCATTATATGTTTTATACATGTCTTCATCTCTCCACTCACACCATCAATATCTTAAGACAAACAAATCCTCCTCATTTTTTTTTTGCCTGGAGTATCACATTAACTTTTTTTTATCATAAATTCAAATTTTATTGGGGCTTCAACTTTTCTTTTGTTATTGATATTTTACTTTTCCAAATGCATGTTCTGAAAGTTTTTTTTTAACATTCATTCATATGCATTTGTATATTCTTAAGTTACAAAATTTCCTTCCACCCTACCTTCCCACCCCACACCCCTCAGTGGTGAACAGTCAGGTTAATATTGTACATACATATTTTTGATAAACATGTTTACAAATTAGTAATTTTTGGTATGAGGAAAAGGGATTAAGGAAAAGAGATACATTAGAGATAATTTGTATGAAGTATTCATCAGATTCTGAAGGGGTTTTTTTTTTGTTTTCTTTTGTTTTTCTTCATCTGAATGTGTACAACATTGTCCATAGCCAATCTAATAGAGTTGTCCTAGATCTCTGAAATGCTGAGAGGAACTGCTTCCATCAAGGTTGATCCTAATCTTAATGTGCACATTATTCTCTTGGTTCTGCTCCCTTTGCTTACTATCAGATCCTATGATTCATTCCATGTTTCTCTAGAGTATGACCATTTATGGTTTCTTATAGAATAATAATATTCCATAGTATTCATTTACCATAACTTGTTTAACCATTCCCCAATTGATGGGAATGCATTAGCTTTTTAATTAATATCTCTGTCTTCTCAAGTGTCTCTCTACTCCAACCCATTTTCTACTCAGCTGTGAAGGTAATTTCTATAAAAAGACAGGCTTAATCATATTGTTTTCCTCCTCAATGGGTAGTACTAGTTCCCTTTCTAACTATAGAGTCAAATATAATCTCTATATAGCATTCTTAGTTCTGAGTAACCTGGCCCCTTGTTTCTCATGTAGGTGACTCTTCACAAGTCACTCCTCTCTTCCCAAATTTTTAATGATACATTAATTTTCTTATATACCTAGAGAGCTCTTCTTCTTCAATGATGCCTCAGATTCTCTGCCTTCTTTCCAAACTCATTTTGATACTGGCTTCTAAAGGAGACCTTTTTTAATTCCCTTAGGTAATATTGTCTTCCTCACTTATATAACCTTCTAACTATTCTGCATGTATCATATATTACCTAGTTCTTAATATCTTATTTCCCTCAATATAATGTGTGTTTCTTGAGGGTAGGAACTATGGTTTTACATGCATTTTTATCTTTCTGCATTATACAATGTTTAACTTGTCTAGGTTCAACTAGAATGGAAAGTATATGACTATAGAAAATATGACTGGAAAGACAAGTGGACATCATATTGTTGAGGGCTTCAAATTCCAAACTGAGTATTGCTATCTTGGAGTCAACAGGCAACAGTTGGGGATGTTTTTTAATAGGCATGGTAGATGGCTGCAATAATATTACTTCATAAATTGCTATTCAAATCTGCTAAACTCTCTTTGCCAAAAAGCTATCTCTGAGTCTCAGTTTTCTAACCATTAAAGTCAGTTTTATTATATATTTTCCTGAAGTAAGAGTTAGTTACAAACATTAAAATTATTTTTCAAAAGTCTTTAACTTTACTTTAAAAAATTCCTTTTTTTTAATGGTTAACTTATGTCTATATCTGGAACAACCTCCATCTTTTTCATTGCCCTTTTACTAGTTAAAAAGTCTTAATCTATTTTACAAAAGTTAACTCAGTTTTGGCCTCCATGTGTTAAATTGCCATTGGATCATTGATTAAGAATTGGAAAGGAATCTTAGACATCATCTAGGTCAAACCATTTATTTTACAACTGCAGAAACTGAAAGCAACAAAGATGGAGTGATTTGTGCAAAGTGATATAGGAAGTAAGGGGTAGAACCAGAATTCATAGTCAGGTCCTCCAACTGCTTCCTCAAACAATTTTCTTTCCTTTTGATCATGTTGAGTTTATCAAATTTCCTAGAGTTTTTTGAGCCTCATTCTTCTAAGATCACACGTATAACTTTATTTCATATCTGTCTAATTGCACTCTAGAAATATAATTTCATATCACTTATTTTTGAAAAGAGTATGGTGTGGTATTTAGGAAGCTGACCTCTAAATCTGAAGAAATTCAGGTGCATTTTGGACCTGAAGAGGGGAGACACAAAAATCTAGAGCTCAAATTCTTTTTTTTAAAGAGAATGTAATTTATTTATTTATTTATTTAAGGCAATGGGGTTAAGTGACTTGCCCAAGGTCACACAGCTAGGCAATTATGAATTGTCTGAGACCAGATTTGAACTCCCCCTGACTCCAGGGCCGGTGCTCTCTCCAGTACATTACCTAAATGTCCCTGGGTTTCAAATTCTTAGAAAAAGATGAATGCTGAAAACTATCTTTGCATATAAATGGGAAAAAATAAAATAACATTAAAAAAAGAAACCCAGGTCCAACTGAAAGAACTGTCCATCTGGCTATAGTCCCCATTGTCTTCAATCATATTAGACTCTACTTCTTATTACAAAGCAAAATTAAACTTAAATAATCTCTAGCAAGGCAACACTGAACCTAATATTATAATTGGGAGCTCAAACCTCCCATGCATGGGGAGGTGGAGAAGCAAAAGTGTCTTTGTTTTTTTGGTTTTATTTGCTTTCATTTTTCTTTTTTTTTTATAAGAGCTTTAGTAAATGTTATCTTTATTCCCTGCCAATTATAATCTTTAACAAGTAGTGGCAGTTTGACCAGAAACTGCACTTATGATAATTCTAGAAAGCCACATGGATTTCAACCTTTTCTTGCCCCTGAATATATCCATTTTTCTCCCTCTTCTGTAATCTTTTGACTTTGGGAAATCTACCGATTAGCCTTCCTTGTCTTTTTGGCAGATTGTTTTGACTCCTCTGTTTTGCCATGGTGTTTCTAACATCACTGTCATCCAAAGTATAAGGCTGAAAGGCACATTAGTAATGTAATGTGATAATAGTGTATCAAATTTAAATCAATCAGTTTTGCCAAACTAAATTTAATTAAGCACGCATGTGGGTTACTTCAATGAAATGCACATGTAAGGATATATGTATGTATGTATATATATGTGTGTGTATATATACATATATATATATAAATACACACACACACACACACACACACACACACACACACACACACACATATATATATAAACATTTATGCCTTTAGGTATTTGGAAAATACCAGTCTTACATAAATGCATGTCATTGCAAGAATTCTATTATCAGCCAAAATGTGAGGTTAAGAAGCATAAATATATATTTAGGAAGAAGTGTAAGAACATATTTTAGAAATATCTTGGCAGGAAACTTATAAGATATTTCCATTTTAGAGTCTCTGAGTAAGATAGAGAAAAATTCTCTTTTTGTGATGCTTGATTTTTTCCTGACAGTGATAGTGACACAGAACATAACATGAACCTGTCAGAAAAGTCAGGAAGTCACCTTGAAGAAATTTCTAAGGTTGCCATCTGGGCAATATAGGAATATTTGTATATATTACTTCTGCAATGTATACATAATATATACATTTATGTCCTTAAATATTGCATTTAATTTATTATGAATTCCTAAAATCTTGATAGCAATTGCAAGAATACATACCTTTAAGTGAATTTTTCTTACAGAATAACACATTTTTAGAGTTAGTGGAGATTGTAATATCTAATGTAACTTCCTTTTTGATGACCTTATCAGCTCCCGTGGTTTAAATAACCATCTCTTTGCAGATGACTGTCAGATCATTTACCCAGACTTAACCTCTCTCCTAATTCCTAGTCTTATATCTTCAACAATGTTGTATCAGTTGCCTGCATATTAGTTATTGATATATCATTATTAAATTAAATTAAATTTGAAGATGAGGAAATGAAGACTTCAAAATTAAGGGATATACCCAATATCACATAGTGGCAGAGTGAATGAAAATTTGAATGCAAAGTTCCTGATTCTAAATCACTTTAAAACTTTTATTATAGGTTTTATTAATCAGATTTGAATGGTAATAGTAATTGAAATGTTTATGTTCCTATGTATATATATATATATATATTAATTTATTTGATGTTTATAACTGGAATCTACATTACTGAAAGATTATCATTACTCCTATTTTATAGACGAGAAAAAAAATGAAGGCTCATAGATACTTGGTGACTTGTACATGCATGTACCATAAAATTGAAAATGGGATTTGAGCCTAAATTTTCCTGCTTGCAAGCTGATCCATACCCCTATAAGATCTTTTCTATTTTTTAGCATTTAAACACAATTATCCATAAACTTTGAAATGTCCCATAGCTACCGAAGTATCCAAGAAATATCATTATTGTTTATATTTCCTCAAAGAAAAAATATTTTATTTTTTAAACATCTTAATTTTTTTTTAAAAGTATGTTATATGTAAATCACATTTTTAAACCTCAATTTTTTTTCTGTAAAATGGCTATGATAAAATGTTCAGTGTCCACCTCACACTGTTATTGCAAGGCTCAAATGAGATTAATACTAAATGATTTAAATATTTTAAGCCCAAATTCTTTGGTTCTTAGTTTTCTCATCTATAAATGGGGATGATATACCTATGTTATCATTGTATTGTGAACGAATTGGGTGTAAAAGAGCTGCTTTAGGAAATTTCAATCCAAATATATATATATATATATATAATTATTTAATTAATATTAATTGATATATAATATAATAATTATTGTTTCAATATTCTTATCCTTCAATAGAGTTAATATAGAAACAGTTCAAGGACAAATTACTATGCTTCTATTGTTCTTTTATCTTTGACATTGAATAATGATTGCCTTGCTCTATAAAAATGTCTGAACAAAAGTATAAAGATATTTGTTATAGATATTAAAAAGTATTTTCTGTATTACTGCATCATCTGAGAAGATGAAAGGAATGTTAAATATGCCATCTTGTTCCCTCACGAATTTTACTCCTTTGTCAAGTCTCTCTAGAAGCCTTTTATTCCACATAGCTTGGAGATCATGAGTGTTTGACGTAGTGACATCTATTAAAAGCATTAGTCTTAAGTTTTTATGAATCAGTGTCATATCTGAAAGATTGTTGGCATCAATTTAGTCTGATAGTGTTTCACTTGCAATACAGTTTAGTGATTGAGATCTCAAGGATATTTTTCATTTTTATTTGCAGTAAGAGGGTTTGCCATGTCATTCCATGAAAGGGTGTGATTTTCTGAAATTTAATTCTTGATGTCAGATCGTACAAATTAGGTAGGTATTCAGTAGATACTAAATTTTTGCAGCTTGCAATTGTATTTCTTTCATAATTAGCATTAATCACTGTTTGATTTCCTTAAGAATAATCCTTCAGCCCTTTCTTGATGACCTGGTCTTGAATTGTCAAGATAAATCTTTCTGTTGTCACAGATAAATCTGCATGATTTACCCATCTGGACAATGCTTCTTTGGCTATATATTGCTGACTAAGTTCACTTCAACTTCACTCATGGAAGGTATGGTAATTCTTGGCCATTTTATATAACCCCATGAAGAGTTCAACAACTTTGAATTACATTCCATAAATTGAATTTTATGTACTTGGTTTTGGTCTTTACTATTGTTCAAAGAAGCAACTACTAAGCAAGTTTCTTGTTCCAAAGTTATACCTAGAGATATTTGGTCATTTTTCGTGTACTTTAAGACTATATTTCTATTATATTTCTCCTTTTCCCAAAGGAAGCTATACAAGAATAGAATATTTAGATTATTGATTCATTACAAAATCACAAAATCTGATTTGAGAGGAACCTCAGAGACTAGGAAGTCTAATCTGTTACTGAACAAGACTCTCCTAATCAATAAATCAATTATCAAGAATTGATTTAAAACTTATTTTATACTAGATACTATGCTAGCAAAGCTCTGGGAAATCAAAGATTACAACAGTCCTTATCAACAAGGAGTTTTTAGTGTGAAAAATATACACACATATACATATACTCACATATATACATGTGTGTGTGTGTGTATACTAGACTACCACAGTAACACAAAAAATGCAAGTGATTAAAGCTCATGAATTTTTTGGTTTCCCAGCATGTATGAAATGATATGTTTACAGTATAGTTAAGTGTATTAAGTACAGAATAGTATACCAGAGACATTTGTCTCCAAGTATTGCTTTATCTGAATCTCCTAGATTTTCCTGTTTAGTGTTTTGACATTTTGTTTGAAGTAATATACTTAAAAAAAATAAAAAAAAATTTGGGGCGGCTAGGTGGCTCAGTGGATAAAACACTGGCCCTTGGAGTCAGGAGTACCTGGGTTCAAATCCGGCCTCAGACACTTAATAATTACCTAGCTGTATGGCCTTGGGCAAGCCACTTAACCCCATTTGCCTTGCAAAAAAAAACCCCTAAAAAAATAAAAAAAAATAACCAAAGCTTTCTCTCTGGAATTATGTAAATTTTAATGTAGGCCTATAATTTTACTCATGACATCATTATTAACAACTCACTTATATTCTGATCCATAAATCTATTCTATCATTTCTTTCTTCTTTGTTTTCAGCACAATATCAATTTTCTGCGTGTCTATAAAAAGTATATATTCATTGCTTTTCCAATTTATTACCATCTATTAGCTCGTGTGATTGATACATTATTCAGATCTGTGATATTTATCTTCTTGAAAGTTTTATCATATTCTTTTTTTCCTCTTCTAAATATGAGCTCCTTATTCTTGGTATTGTTTTCTCTAAAATCTACCGAAGTGTCTTGCTTTATCTGAATTGTTGCAATTTTGCCTTACAAGACTGAAAGAATAATTATATGAATTTTTCTGATGAATTATTACATATCACAGATATTTAAACTGATTCTACTCTTGTGAATGGATCTTTTAAAACATTATTATCTCTGTTAATGCTTCCTAGTTAGCATTTTATTTTATCCAGTAAAATGTTTGCCATTCTTGCATACTGCAGTACTTTTAAGTTTTTGCAAAAACATTTCCATGAAAATAACTGCAGCTTTGGCACCATCATCAATTGTAGAGGATAAATACATTAAGAAATTCTATAAAGGGTCCTCTAAAACCCTTTAATTTTATAATAAATAACTTCAATTAAAAGATGGGAATAGGTGAGGATGGTTTGGAAATATATTGGAAAACATGCTTCAGGAAGAAGGAAAGAAAGAAGGCAGCAATTCGTTGACTACACAGAAGTCTCATGCCTCTTCATTATGAATACTTTCTTTGAGAAATGAATTGGTAGGCACTCAACATGGCAAGCACCAAACAACATCACAAACAATGAATCTGTTTATATTCTAAAAGAGAGGAAAATGTTCAGCATGTGGAAGTAATCCTTGAATAAGTTTTCTCTATGTAGTCATTATACTGATTTGTTTGAGCAAAGATCAGAATTAGAATAAAACAAGAGGAACAATAGTAATAAAAAATGAAAATAAATATGGAGATATTTAAACAAGTATTGATTATAGACAATTGGAAAAGAACAATAGAATTGATATAAACACTGGTCATAATCTCTTTATTCAGAAGTTTGACTACTGCATGTTAATTTCTACAACAGACTCAAGAGAATATTAACCAACAAACCCTTGGGTATCCACACGCACACACACACACACACACACACACACACACACACACACACACACACACATATATATATAGATAGATAGATTAGATAGATATAGATAGATAGAGAGAGAGAGAGAGAGAGAGAGAGAGAGGAATTTAGCTGTTGAAAGACATATTGTCTTGAATATAAATTAATTCATTAAAATCCATTTTTAAAAAGTATGATGTAAGATTATGGGTGGTATCACCTCATAAAGCAAAAAAATGTAATGGAGGTTGAAACTAGGATACAGAAAACTTGGTTGGAGAGGTCAACTAAGCAAAGTCATCCTGAGCACTTTACAGATTAAAATGAGAAGAGAAAATAACAGAAAGAAATAGTAAAGATCTGCAAATCTTTTTCAATTACATATATGTTATAGGCAAGGACAGGAGAGTTCTAATATCATGGTTCATGTGTGCTTGCTTGTAAAGGAGGAAGAGATGTCATTAAAGGCAACAGAAATGAGACAGATAGATTTGAATAAGTATGGAAGAGATCTATGCTGGGGAATGGCATAATTATGAGGACACAGGGACTTTCAAAAATTTTCTGCAGGAAGGGAAGTTTCAAAAGACATTCTAAAAATATACATCTCGTGAATACTAAAAACAGGATGCTGTGATAACATTGACAACTATTGACTTTATGTAAATCTGTTTGGAAGTCATCTTCATAGATAGACAGATAGATTTGCCATATTTGTAATTAATTACTATCTCAAGGAGGGTGGAGATGATAGGGAGAAAAAGATAGAATTTGAAAATCAAAATTTTAAAAATTATTAAAATTTTATTAATGCATAAATTAGAAAATAAAATATACACAAAATATAGCTTTTGAAATTTTATAAACTTTTTAAAAAGGATGGTTTCTATTAGGGTATTAGAAGAAATCAAACAATCTTTTGAAAGTACTGTTCAAAAATACCAAATTTTTATAATTAACTGAACTAGGCAGAGAAAACAAGCTTTCAGTGAATATATTTTTGCTTTAAAAAAAAAAAAACAAGCAACCAGCTGAATCCTTTGATTTGGTAGAACAAAATGCCACCTAAAAAATTCTTTTCAATAAGGTGTTTGCTGCCCATCAAAAGAAACCATCAATGATTTCTTGAAATATATAATGAAGAAATAAACTTGTTTCACTCTTATCATAATCACTGGATGAGGTTTAATATAAGGAGAAATGTGATCATCAAAGACATTCACTTCTAAGATGGAGAAAAGGCAGCACAAGGTCCAAATTGAAGAAGGACATCTATGGAAGTTAATGTTCCTCATATCCTCTCATTTGTGGATAATATGCTGATTTCAAGAAGTCTGGATACACTACAGAGACTCATGTAACTGTAGCCTTAGACATTTTGAATAGACTTTTCTGGAAGTACCTTATGCCCAACATGTCTACAACTGAAATAATTTTCTTTCTCCTTCCTATATATTTTAGGTATATATAAAATTATATATATATATATATATGTATGTGCATATATATATATATATATATATAATATTCAAGTTATAAAAGCAAGAAATAAGGAATACATATTCACAATTTCAAATAAAATCCCCTTCTCTGCTCAAGAAAGTACTAATTTAGGTTTAATTTAGTAGACAGTAAAAAGCTAAAGATTCACTAATATTGGCAGAGAATTATCAAAATGTATTTTAGGCAAACATTAATTAAGATAATATTATTGTTTTTTTCCTTTTCATTGACTTATTCAAGGAATAATGGACTGTTAAAATTAGAAGATATCATATTCAACTTTACCTTCTCATTTTGCAGATGAGAGACATGAGACCTAGAGAGAGGAAGAAATTTGCTTAGAGTTATATTTGGACCCATATGTTCTTTTTCCAAGGTCAGTGACTCTGTAGAGCTTTAAATGAGATATATAACAAAGTTGCTTGGAAAATATAATGTTCTGCAATGATATAAGATGAATGTTTTATAATATTATAATGTAATGTTTTACTCATACAATAATTATAATGAATTATATTACTCATCATCGTGTTAAATCACAATTCTTTTGTATATTCTCTATTAGTTCAATTATAATTTGAATTTGAGACCACAATAAAAACTTCATTAGGGTAAAACACAATATAAGTTTATTAGCTTATTCCTTATGCTAAATATCTTAGGGATAGAGAATCTAGACCTCAGAATGTTGCAACTAAGGAACTTAGTGGTTACTCTGTTTTTTGGAGAAGTAATTCATGTGAAAAACTTGCAATTGCTTGTAACTTGTGGGTTCTACTGGGCCTGAATCATTACATTTGTCAGGAGACCGAGATGCTGCAGGGCTGGGTTAGGTACGTGAGAAGATTTTCTCTTCATAGCTCTCACCAATTCAAGAAGGGTGAACAGGTTATCGCAATTCCAAGACAGTTTAAAATAGAGAAGGGAAAAAGGGGGCAGAATGTTCATGTATTGCAAAAGTTAATGAATATGAGACCATTGAGTACATGTTGTAGGAAAGATAGGATAGTGAGGGTTGTGTTGAGCTATGCATTCTTCTTATGGTATTAGATGATAGATTGAGTGATAAAGACTTTGAGGTGTGGCAGTAGATTGCAGCCTGGAATTTGCTTTATTTGGATCTATTCCTCTTGAGTTGCCATTTTGGTTCATGGGGGTATTTCACCAAGTTGTTTCTACCATGACTTGCAGCTCAGTTGATAAGTGTCCCCATACAGCATACAGATATGAAGTAAATAATAATGATATTATGGTTATTATATTCTGTCTTGTGTAACTTATCTGAATCATACTATGTCTGAGCTTGTTTCTGACTCCTGAATTCTTCAAGAGGAACATAATGAGTGACATAAAATCCATGCCAATTTTTTGATTTCTTGAAATTGAAGAATTTCTTCACCTCTATAGCTATAAGTAGTAACCTAAAAGTCATCTATATTGAAGTTTTAAATAGAGCCTGACATAGGATAGAATATAAATATCTCAAATATATAAAGAACTTTGTCAAATTTATAAGGATATAAGACATTACCCAATTGACAAATGATCAAAGGACATTAACAGGCAGTTTTCCAAAGAAGAAATCAAAGTAATTCATAGTCATAGATGATACCTCAGAGTTGTTTTAATTTTCATGTATCTAATCAATAATGATTTGGAGCATTTTTTCATATGATTGTATATTAATTTCTTTATTTCAAAAGTGTTTATTCATATTCTTTGATCATTTACCATTTTGGAATGACTTGAAACCTTATACATTTGATGCAGTTCTCTATATATTTTGAAAATGAGACCTTTATCAGAACTCCCAGTTATGAAGATTGTTTCCCAGCTTTCTGCTTTCATTCTAATTTTGGCAGCATTGATTTTTATTAGTGCAAAAATATTTTAATTTACTATAGTTAAAATCATTCATTTTGCAGTTTATAATCTACTTTACTTCTTGTTTGGTCATAAATTTGTCCCCTTTCCACAGATCTGATAGATAGGGTTTGTTTTGGTCTATTAATTTCTCTATTTTGTTGCCCTTTATGTCTAAATCCTATACCCATTTTGATCTTATTTTGAGATAGGATTACTATGTTCACTTTTAAAAATTTCTTTTATGATTTTCTTGCTTTCTTGTGGTTCCCCCCCCTTAGTTCTAATTTCTCTTTTACAACATAAAAATATGGAAATACATTAAATGTTATTATACATGTACAACTTTTGTCAGATTGTTCATTTCCTTGGGGAAGGGGGAGGGGATGACAGGGTGATAGAAAAAAGGTAGAACTAAAAATTGATAGAATGGATGTTGAATGCTACTGTTGCATGGAAATGGAGAAAACATAATAGATTGACTTAAAAAAGAGAAGCAAATGAATAAAGGAATCAAAAGAATATTCCTCTTAAATCATTTATATAAAAAAGAAAAATAGGAATAACAAAAAGAAAAAATCTGATATCTCCAAATAAAAATCTTCCAAAAATATTTCAAGTAAATGACCTAATTAACACAGTAATAAGAAAATTTTGGATAAAAGGTAAGGTTAAAATATCATAGCTTTTTTAAAGAACCAAGATTAATTCATGTCAAAATTAAATACCAATTTTTTTAAAATTATAGCATTTAAGTTAGGTAACAATTACATAATAAAAAATGAAGCAATTGAGTACATTCAAGAAATTTAGAGCAAGATCATAATAATATTTAAAGTTTTAAAAAGCATGGAAATTATAAATAGGTCCTAAGTTATGTTATAAGTACATGCACAAGTCCTAAAAAGAGAAGATTTTTTCTTTTTCATGAACTTATATTGTAAAAATGCCCAGAAATAGTGAAAATTAAAGAAAACTCATAAATAGTTAAAAACAACAGCATTCCATTATAGTCAAAGAAATCTGTTTAAGACAAATGAGACCTTCTGAAAACTGTAAAAAAGAAAAATCTGAGCACTGTTTCATGAAATTATATTTTAAAATTCCCAGAAGTAGTGAAAGTGAAATATAACTAAAAATCAGCAAACTATATCTCTTAATAATAGTAAACTAACTCACATTTAACACTGTAAAGTTTAATGATAACAAATGCAAAAAGTTATGACCTTAGAAGTAATCAAGATAAATATATTATACAAAAAGAAAAAATCTAATTTGACAATTTTCCTCCTTCTAAATCAGATAAAGAAAATGCTGCATAGAAATTAAAGATTAATATTATAAATGTCTCCAGATTTTAGACAGTGTTTCATGCACATGATCAGCATATCAGTTTTTCAGGAATATTAAATAGAATTTTAGGAGACTTGTTAAAAGAAATTCAAGGTTAAAGAAAATTTCAGCAATTGGTGGAATGTTCAATCAAAGAACATCTTTTGATTTATAATTATAAAAGCAAACAGGTCTTCTGGAATATTCTTGGGTCATCAGATAAAATCACTAATACATATTTTATATCTGTGATTAATCATTATGTTAATAATAATCATAATCACACTCATAAAGGTTAGAAATGACCTTAAGGTTGTTTTCATTAATTATTAAATAAAACAGTAGGGTTGGGAGATGGTGTGGGGAAGAGAAAGAAATTGACAAAATAATGGAAATGAGGATGGAGACAGTTTAACTTGAGAATGATGAAACTATAGGGGAAGGAAAAAATAGAATTTATGTAAAGTTTTGGGAGGTACTTGTACCCTCTTTGATCTTCAGTAAAGCCATTTCATACCTCCTTTTCATGATAAAGGAAAATAATTTAAAGAAGATGTGTACATATATGTGTATAGTGAGAAACAGATTAGTTTTATAAAGATAATAATTATTCTTTAATTACCAATATTTTATACTTCTTTAAAGTTGTAAAATGCTTATTAAGATAGAGTCAAATAAATAATTGAGACTACTGCATCTGTTTCTTATGAACCAATTTTATTTTTGGTTTTGGTTTGGAAAAGGAAACCTGTATATCATGTTCACTCCAATTTGCTTCTAGCTTTGGTTTTGTTAGTGAACTAATGGATTTCAAAACTTATGAGGTCATTGGATAAAATGGTATAAGCTTCTCCTAGGGAACTCTAAAACTTTTATACTTCTAATAATTAGGATCAGTTTAGAGTTTCTAGTTATTATTGAGACAAATTAGATCATCTTTCCCTGAGTTTTTGTTGTTTTTTTCCTACCTCAGCATGAAAATGATTTCTACAACCAAATATCATTCTTTTGGTATTGGTGAGTAGGAATTATGACTGTGTTTGTTGCAACATTTTCAAGATAACCTTTTGCCTTTCATCCTGCTTTCACTCCCTCATGTTCTTTGAACAGTCTATGTTTCTTTTCCACTAACACATTGGAATATTGCAATAAGATAATAGTCTCCATACCCCCTTTATCATCTTCTTGAATCCCCTAGGATATGAGCATCCCAGGTTGGGATTCCTTGGAATAAAACTTAGAGCTTTGATTAGAAGTGAAGTTTGAAAATAGATTAAACCAGTAATACTGGTAAGAATATTTTTCCTTCATGATTAATAGAGAAAGAATGTTAGAAAATAAGATATATATGTATGTATATATGCATATGTACACCTACATAAATGTAAAGATAAGTATATATATATGTACATATGTATTTGTCTATATATATATATATATATATATATATATATATATATATATATATATATATATACAATACCTTTGTGGTGACAAAATATTAGACATTGGGGACTTGCCCATAAATTAGAGTTAAGGGTGAGCAAGATATGAATTGGATGGAATATCTTTGTGATGTAAGAAATTAAGATATTTCAGACCAACCTGGGGGAAAAAAACTGATTTAGAATGCAGAGAGTTGAATCAGAAGAACAAATTGTAAAATAATAAAAGTATTACTCTGAAAGATTTAGAAACTCTGATAAATACATTGAATGGTCACAATTCTAGAGGATTCAGAATGAAGCATAACAATCTACCTCTACATGGAGAAAGGATGGACTCAGGATGGATTAAAAATATTTTTCTTTTTTTTCCCTTTCTTTGTCTCTTTGTTTCTTTCCTTTCTTTCTTTAAATTTGTTTTCCATAATTATCTATATTTATAATGGGATTTATTTTTCTTAACTTTTCAATTGATAGAAGAGGAATAGAATTAGAAACTCAAAATTAAATTCAATTAAAAAAAGCAAACACAAAAGTAAGTGAGGTTAATTCAGTATGACCTTTTCTTGAATAAACCATACTGGCTCTTTGTTATAATTATTTATTTTTCTAGATGTTAATTAATTTTCTCTTTAATGATTTATTCTAGAATTTTCCCAGAATTTTTGGCAAATTTAGCAATTACCTTCTTCAGAATATGCCCTAGCTACAGAAGTTTAAAGTGAGAAAACTTTTTACAATAGAGCAGAAAGCTCAGTAGTCTCATTAAACAGGACAAAACTGTTCACATGATGTACCCATTATTTACATAAAAGCTGAATTTGTTTCTTCAAAGAATTCATTTAAGTTTTGTGAGAAAGTCCTGATATGAGCTTTGTACTTGGCTCTTTGAGTGATTCCATCATAATTGATCCCAGGCATTGTTTTTTTGAGGAAGCTGTAGTTTGGCTCTCATCTGTTGGCTGGCCAAGGGATGCTATTGAGCGGAACATAAAAATATTCTCTATCTTAGAAGCAGCCTTGTGTAAATGGTTAAGTGGAAGAGGTAGCAACAATATAAGCTTAATACATCTGCTAATGGTTATAGCCACTATAAAAATACCACCAAGTAGTGGCTGTCTAAAGCCACAACCCACCCCCACAAAGGCAATTCATTACTCAGATAATTTTCAGCCTGATCACCAACACTATTAATGGTACATCAATATTCACTATGCTAAATTCTGTTTCTGTCATTGGAAAAACCAACTTCTCTTGCCATGAATTTTTGAGAATTCTTTCTACAGCAGCATTAGTATGTCTGGATATAGATAGATAGATAGATAGATAGATAGATAGATAGATAGATAGATAGATAGATAGATAGATTTTTTTTCTGAAGTTAAATTTAGGAAACAAACTCCATTTCTTGCTTTATGTTTGTCAGATTGATTGGATCTCTAATATGAACTCAGCAACAGCTTTTAAAAAATTTGTCCTCTTTGCCCATAAAATAATGATGTCAAAATACGTGGTAAATAAAGGAGTGAGAAAAGGGAGTCTATTCTTATCATTTTACATAAAGGGAACCACAGCATTCTAAATAAACTAATGGATGCATAATTTCCTTGATCTAGGTATTCTCTCCAATAAAAAAAAATCATCATCTTTCCATGTGACATTATAACTAGCAGTGGAAAACTTATGCAAAAAAGTTTGATTATTTTAATTATTTTCTTATATAAATACAATTTTCATTCCAGAAAGTTTGGACTAATCCAAAGCTCCACAAACAGTGGATTAAAGTCTACCTGTTTTTCCACCACCCCTCTAACATTGATGAGTTTCATATTTTGTCAACTTTGTCAATTTGCTTCAAACCTCAAGAATCTTTTGTTGCCCATTTCTCTTATTAATGATTTGTATCATTCATTCATATTATTCATTGTTTTAAATCTTCTTTTGAGAACTTCTTATTCATATCCACTCTCATCTATTACATTCAGTCAAATATTTCTCTGAATTTCCTATATATTAAGTATCAGACTTTTATTATACCATGATTCCCTCCATCTTTCTCTGCCCTTGCTAGTTACTTTCATTCTTTTCCTGGTTGTATTACTTTTGTTCCTCCATAAAATGAAAAATAAATAATTTTTTGTAATTACCTCTGTCAAGAAGTTACTTCCTCTATGTTATAAAAACTACCTGACACAGTTCTCCTATTCATTTATTCAGGTTATATATCAAATTTGCACTTAATTTGGCTTTTGGAATAAATGGTGGTCTAGGTCTATTTTTTGTTAAACTCTTTTCCAGTTTTCCAGACTTAATGAATAGAGTTCTTTCCAAAGTAAGCTATGTTTTTGAATTTATTGAACACGGGGTAATAAAATTGAATTATTACTTTTTTCAGTTTTTTTTTTTTTTGCAAGGCAGTGGGGTTAAGTGGATTGCCCAAGGCCACACAGCTAGTTAATTATTAAGTGTCTGAGGCCAGATTTGAACTCAGGAACACCTGACTCCAGGGCTAATGCTCTATCCAGTGGGCCACCTAGCCAATCCAAGAATTCAATTATTTCTAATTATTCTTTGTCTAAATTATTCCATTAATCTACTTTTGTATTTTTTTAATTTGTAACACTTCATTCATTCTTTTCTTACTATTTCCTTTGATAGCATAGAAGTTTTTCCTCAGTTATTTTTGAATGTTTTGTCTGCCTATAAAATATCCCCTTGATAGTTTTATATGACATTAAATTAAGTAAATCATTTTTATTATTATTAATATTATTATTATTTAGGTACCCCCTGACATAAATACTGAATATCACACCAAATATATGAGATTTTTTTCAAGCACTATTTTGTTATTAAATATATATAGGTTTTGAGTGTATTTGAATAGATTTCATCTATATATTTTATACATTTTATATTTATTTTTAATTGAACTACCATTTCCATTTTATTCTTTATATTTTTAATATTATTTTAGAGAAATGATACTAATTCTGTAGGTTTTCATGCAACCTGCTTTCTTAAAGATATTGTTAATTGTATTAATTATTTTATGATTTCATAGGATTCATTAAGTGAATTTTTTTTGTCTTTCACAAATAAAAATAGTTTTGTCTCTTCTTTGCCGAGTTTTGAATGAAGTTCATATGAATGCTCAATAAGTGCCATAGGAAGAACATAAGAGTTTAGAGAACAGAAATTTCATGGAGGGCTTTGTGATTTAATTAGTCAAGGATTGTCTCCTGTAGATATAAAAAAAATGTCCCTTAAAAGAAGGGAAATACAGAGAGAAGTCCAAAGGTTATACTTTTCTTTAGAGTGAATTCCAGTGTCATAGTGAAAAAAAATAAGAGTTTTGTAATCAAAATATTTGTTTCAAATTCCAGCTCTATTAGTTGCTAATTGTATTACTTTGGGCAATTTATTGACCCTTTTGCATATTGGCTTTTTCCTAATCCCCAAAATAAGAGATAATAATATTTAGAACACTTATAGGGAACAAATAAGATGTTATGTATTTAAAAATGTGATACTTGTATTATATAAATGTAAGATAGTATCAATATCATCATTGTCTTCATTGTCATCATAGACATGGAAGATTACCTATATAAAGTGATAATGACATCTACATGTAGTTGTGGGGCACTTCAATGACTCAGTCAGTTAGGTGGGAAGTTTGCTTAAGGAGAATAGTACAAGAAAAAAAGTCTTTTTAAAAGTTAGATTTTACAAAAGTTCCAAACATTAATCTGACTATAGATTTTTGTTTTATAGGCTAAGGGAGCTGTTGAAAGATTTTGATTAAGGGGGTGATTTGCATAAAGTTGTGCCTATGGAAAGTTACTTATGTTGATTAAAAGATGTGTGCTCACCAAAGGTATTGGTCACTGTCAGGGAGAATTTCTAAAAAGAGTCCAAATCCAAGAATAATTCTCTAACAGATGATGAGGTCCTTCACATGTTCTTATTTGTTGATATCAGGCTAAGAATAGTAAGCCCTCAAAGATTTTAGACCTTCTTGAACAAGATATGTAATGCCTTAGAAGAATTTGACCTATCTACAAAAGAAAAAAACAAGTTTTCTAGGCTATGGTATTCATAGAAACCAGTAAATCTTGCTTATTATTTTTCCTGGACAGACATTGCAAATGGGCAATGAGTGGACAAATAATTGAACCGAAAGAGAAGAGTGGGTTGCATTACCTTTGAGAAATTACTCAATAGTTTTAATGCCCTCTATCTTCTCCCTGAAACAAAAACAATAACAAGTTCTTAATACAATCCTTTTCTAAAATCATTTTATTTCTCTTGATCATGAAATATGATATTCTTTACAAAACTAAAACTGAGTATCATTCAAAGGACAATGAAAAGAATTGGACATTGGTAGATTGAAACACATTTCAAATAAATTATGAGATAGTAAATAATATTGTAAGGTTTTAAGAGATATGACTTTTAAAAAATAATTTATATAGTTAGGGAAAAACATCTTGTTGAAGAAATTCTTTCTAGTAATGCAGATCAATAATTCTTCTCCAATTTTTATTTTTAAGAGATGTTTAGAGTACTGAGAACTTAAGTTACTTGAATACGGTCAAAGAAACAGATCACTGGAAAGAAAAGGCAGGATAATAATAACATAGCAAGTGATAATTATTATATAAATCCTATAATTCATGGGTACCTTTGAAATATCTAAAAGAACAAATAATTTCCCCAAAACATTGAGTGGATGCACTGGGGCAAGCATTTGGAAAAATATAATTAATAGATAGCAGGATGTGTTGTAAACTCTTTTAGAGGGAAAACTGACAGTGATAAGATTACAGATTGATTTGGTTATTTACTCTTACAGATGTGAAAAACTACTTTTGTCTTGGTATAGGTATCTATATCTACATATATGTATATATATATACATACATATATATGTATGTATATATATGTATGGCTATAGGTAGAACCTGTAGAAACAGTTAAAAGACTATTGAAATAGTACAGGTCCCAAGTTATTGAAATTTGGTCTAGGATATTGGCAACTAGATGGAAAAGAACTACATCTGGCCTAAGTAAATGACAGAGTCTCTAACTTTGAATAGGTTAAGGAATTAATGTTTTACTATTGGTTGATGCCTATTTGAAAAGCATTTGAGTGTAAAAGCTCTATCCCTTGTCAAGAAGGCCTTAAGCCATTTCCCTGCTTCCTTTTTCTGTACTGACAACTCATGTCATCACAAACTTCCTGGTTTTATAGTGTCTTTAATCTTTGCCTTGGGTGCCCCATCTTTTTGGAATTACAAAGACCAAAGAGAAGGTAAATACAAAAAAGGTTACTTATCATGAGACAAGGAAAAATGCAGCTGAGCTGCTGTTCAGTAATCTTTATTTGAGCCACAAGTACTTTTATTGACATCTAGTTGAATTGTTTAAATCATTCTTTTTTTTTAATCTAAACACAAAAACAAAATGTGCCCTTCTGAATTAAAAAGTCAATTTGTATAGGGAGAACATAGATTTGATTGTGCAGAGCTGTCAGTAAGCTCTTATCTTCTGCACTTTTTTGTTAAATTCATGACTTTATTATATGCTTGATCACTGTATTTGGCACCACAAACTCTAAAGACTTTTTGTATTTAATTTGTCCTAAATACCAACAAAGTCATATAAGACTAGCAAACATGAATGAAAACAGGAAAGAATTTATAATTGAAGATAACTACTAACATTTTCTTAGGCAGGGGAAATGTGCTTAAAAGTAGTGTGAACACAGTGAGAACTTGAATGGTGGTTCCTTGAATAAGTGTGATTTTTTTTGAATTGCTGTCAAAAAAAAGTTTTAAGAGACTAATCTGACCTTCCACTAAAATTAACCACTGATTTCTATTAACTTCATTTAAAAACCATCTACAATTCCATGAGTGAAACATCTATGATTTTCAGGGATTGGAATTGTACTAAAAATACCAATGATGATAAAAATGGCCAATGGGTATAAAACATTTTGAGTGGAAACATCTATTAGAGATTGGTGTCATTATGATGTGGTAAACTTGTAGATGAACCCTGTAATGATCATTATTTTAGAATATTTGCCTGTTTTATAAGGTAACGTATTGCCTATTTTGCATTAGACCTGCCTCCAGTCCGGGTCTACCGAATCATTTCCTTTTCTCTTTTCCAACACTTGAAAATCTTATATCTTCATAGTTTACCTAGATTGACTAGGAAGATGTATTGATTTCCTGAAACTGCTTTATCTCTACCTAGGTATAGAATCCCTTGGTTTATACCTTACTACAATTATAATCATTCTTTCTACATTTTGGGGATTTAGGGGCATAGCACCATGGTGATCTGAAAAATCTGCATAAGATTTTTTGAACCTCTATTGTGATAAAAAAAGTATGATTTTTTTCTTTTTCATATATATACATATATATTTGTTACCATCACTTGCTCTAAAATTTGGGTTGATACTATACGATACTATAAATATAAATATATTTTCTGCATTTCTGAGGCTCTAACCTTTTTCTGAGTCATCTATTGAACTTTGCTTGTCCTTTAAATCTAATACAAACTCCTCCTATTCTTAATTTTTTATGATGATCCATGATATATTGAAACTGCGATGGAAAAAGTCACAATGTGGAGGGGATACCTGGATAATAAGCATACTACTATAATCCCAGATCTAATGGATTACTCCTAGAGTCATAACTAGAAAGAAACTACTGGGGTGTGGTTCCAATATGCCAACATTCAAAAATTGCTGATTACAGTTAGGAGTAACTGATCTTAGTACTTAGCTAATGAGAATAAGTCATTATAATAGGAAGTTACCAGATGGTAAGCTTTCTCCCCCTAAAGTCATACTCCAAGAACATCTTTTCATTTACCAGCAGACAATGTTCCAGAGTCTATTTGGCCCCAGGGACAGATCTCTGAGTCAGTATTCTCACAAGTCAGAGTTCTGAATTCTCCCACAGGACCTGTAATCTGAGTTCTGAAGTTTCTTCACAACGTTTCTCCTTCATTAACTAAATTTGTTTAACAGTTGATTTGATAATACCTTAATACTTGACTCAGACATCAGAATTGCTCAGGTCCAGTTTCAAGAAACTGTAGTATACAATTAACCAGGTTTATCAAATAAGATTAAAATTGATCAGACTAAATATTCAAATTTTTGGTCAGAACTGTATATTCTCATGACTGAATGCTACATAAGCTCATTGAAAAATTGTTATTTCTGCAACAAAAGAATCACAAAAGAAATAATAGACCTATCTGATCAATAGACCTATATAGACCTATTGACCTATGGTCCTGATTATGTATCAGCGCTCATATATATGTAACAGAAAAATATGATCTAAACTATGCCCTAATATCATCTTAAGAAAGTAGTACTAATTCAAATATAACTTTTAGCTTCATAAAGTTAAAGCAAAAGTTGATACTATTAATCTCTACCAGGACTGAGAGTAAAGAATCCCAGATGAGGATCATTCATTGTGAGCCCATATGAACAGAGAGAAACAAGAAGATACTCTAAAGAACAGGTGACGTACTCTTCCCTGATTAACCTTGCTAGTTTTTCAGAAGGTAGGCCTATCATGTACTGTACTATAAGTATACTTAATCATATGCATTACAATAATTATTTCATGTGATTATGGGCAAAAACAATAGGGTGAGGGGGCAAAAGATCTGATTTCTATGAGTGACTAGCTGTATCATTTTGTATAGCTGTCTATATTCATCTGAGTCTAAGTTTCCTCATCTATAAAACTTTCTTGTAGAGTACTAAGTATAAGTGCTAAGGAGGAATAACCAGGCAATACATAATGTTGCTTTTTCAAAAGCTGCATGGCCTTCTTAGTTCCATTAGAGCTGCTCATACTCCATCTGTAAAATATGAATAGTCAAAGTATAGTGGAATTTTTTTATATTTTCCCATAATTATTTTTAAAAGGCCTTATTTTTAAGAGTCCAAATTGTTGAACGGGATTAAAAAAAAATAGAGACTGAGATCCCCATTCTGCTTTCAATTTTATCACTGACTATTGCCCCTTAGGCAAATCCATTAGTTTTCTTAAGGTTCTATTTCTTTATCTGCAAAATGAGTTTGCCAGTGATCTCTTGTTCCTTGGAATGGATGGAAGGAACAGCAAATTTGTATCTGGAAAACGTTTGTTCACTTATTGGTTGCATAAATGGCTTCGTTTCTCAAAAGAGGTTTGAAAATATGAGGTGATAACCAAAGTATGGAATCTTATTTGAATTGATTTGTTTTAAACAATTTCCCTTTGCTCAAGATGTCTAGTTATTTTTAAGTATCAGACCTTTTTTTTTGTTCTTTCAGGATCATGTTGCTATTTTTTCTTTCAGCAACCATCAAGAGATCCTCAATTTAATGACAATCTACACTAAAGTTGAAAGACTTATGGAATCCTTCTCAGTTTGAGTCCTTGACTTTCTACATGTCAGGAATTCTTAGAGGCTGACATTATTAAAACCACACTATCATATATGCTGGCTGCTATGTTTTGAAATTGTATTTTGAAATCTTAAGCCCTATATTCAGGTCATGAAAAATCTGCTTCTGTTGGATGGATATAGAGAGGTAGAACTGGACAAAGATTAGTTTAGGGACTCATGCAATGTCAATCCCAAAGAAGGAGGATGAATAAAAGTGTCCTATCTTAAATCAAAAATAAACATAGATAAAAGATTCTTAACTTTTTTATGTCTTGGACTTCTAATCAATCTGGTGAAGCCTAGAACCTCTTCTCAAAAATACTATTTTAAATGTATAAAACAAAACATATAAGATTACAGAGGAGTATAATTATACTTAAATTCAGTTATCCAAGTATTAAAACAAACAAATTAACAAGAACATAATTTAGATAAAATTTTTCTTCAATGTATCTGGTCTCTCTCTCTCTCTCTCTCTCTCTCTCTCTCTCTCTCTTTCTCTCTCTCTATCTAGGCACCAAATGATTTTATTCTTTCTCCCTTTTTTGCTATCCAAAACTACTCTCAAGAAAAGATCCAGTAAATCCATTCCCATTAGAGTTCATGTGACTAATGAAATTCTGAATGTTAGTCTTCCCATGAGAATAAATTAAGCATTCTAGAATTCAAAAGAATTCAAGAAGTTTAGAGAATGACTATCCATTGGCAAAATATGAGTACACAAAGCAACAAGTGAGAAAATTATTTGAGTTGAAGGTTCTACAATTTCTGAAGTCACTGTTTTGGCAATGGTCACCTCTTCTTCATAAGGCTAGTTGGATAGCATTAGGTGAGAATAGATAAGAGGCTCATAAATCATGTAATGAGTTCAGTTACTACCCTCTTACCTATTTTATAATTGCTCTTTATTTGTAGGGTGTTAGCTATGTTTTAGAAATGTTTAAAAGATTCCATAATTCATATTCTTAGGTTTACAAGCCTACCTTATATGTGTTCATCAAAAAAATACACCTTAAATTGAGTTTTTGGAAAGCAACTATTGCTCTGGGCAAACATGTCTTTGTGGATGAGGGCCAGACTTGGAGTCAAGAATACCTGGGTTATCTTGCCTCTGACTCATACTACCTGTGTGACCATGGGCAAATCACTTAGTCACTCAGTGCCACAGGCAAGTGATTATAAATTATTAAAGCCTTGAGGACCTACATAGATGAAGGATGTTTCTTACTTTATGTTTCTTACTTCAAAGAAATAATGAAGTTCAATCAACAACAGACTTATTTTAAAATCTATACATTTATGATAATATCAAGTAACAATAGACAAGCTTTGATATTTTGCAAAGGATTTTTCAATTACTTTATGTGATCATCATAACAATCCTGTGAAATAGTTACTGGTGTTGTTATTGTTGCTTGTACTTTATTCTTGAAGAAGACTATGACACCAGGGAGGTGATGCCATGACAAATACGTGAACTGGATTTGAGTGAGGGGAAGCTGTGCTGAGCTATCAGCCTTTCTTCTTCAGAACCATTTGGCCCAGTGGCCAAATATAATTACGATGACTGGAGATGACCCCAGATGTGAAGCAATCAGGGTTAAGTGAGTTGCCCAGGGTACACAGCTGGTATCAAGTGACTAAATTCAAATTTGAACTCAAATCCTCCTGGCTCCAGGACCGATGCTCTATCCACTGTGCTACCTCTCCGACTTACAAATAGATGCTTGGGGGAAAATAGTGAGGTACTCATTGCCAGATGGCAAAGGTTGGAGGTAGAACTAGAACCTAATTATTTCATGATTCTTGGTAGAACATTTTCCAGTATACCAGGAATTTTTAAGCAAAATTTTCCAGGAATCTCAGACTGATGCAATTTGGTCAACCAGTATTTATTAAGAAAGCTACATGTACCAAGTATTGCAATGAAACTTGGAACTACAAAGAAAGGCAAAGGACAGTCCCTTTTCTCAAGAAATTCACATTATAATGGGGGAGACAAGTAGAAGCAAAAAACCATAAACAAACCGGATACTTTTACGAGATAAATTAGAGATAATGTCGGAGAGAAGGTTTTAAAATTAAAAATTGAGAAAGACTTCTTATGCAAAGAGAGACCATTAACTGAGATGTAAAGGAAGCCAAGGAAGCTGGGAGGGAAAGCTTTCCAGGCAACTGATGGTGAGTGAAAATGTATATAGTTAGGAGATTGAACAGAAAGAAGGTCAGTATCCCTGGATCACAGAGTAACAGGACGGAAGTAATGTATAAAAAAATTGAAAAAGTAGGAAGGGGACCAGATCATGGAGGACTTTGCTAAACTGAGGATATTCGATTGATCTTAGATGCCATAGGAAACCACTGCAAATCATTGAATAGGGGAGGTGATTTAGTCAGATATGCTTTTTAGGAAGATTAATTTGACAGTTGAATGGAGGATAGATTGAAATGGGGAAAGACCTGTGTAAGGGAGACAAGCCAACAGACTATGGTAATAATCTGAATGAGGTGATGAAGACCAGTTACAGTGGCAGAAAAGGGAATTGATAAATGATTTTATTAAGATTCATTAAAGCAGGCCACAAATATATTGTTGATACCTAAATTAGAGAGAACAAAACAGAGAAAGTATACTATGGAACAATTTTTAATGAATAGTGATATAAAATTAAAAAAATGCTAGTAGGACTTTCACTGCAGGATCACCTTGGCATCAGGGACCCTATTCACATTCCCTGAAAATTAGCAGGCTTTCAAAGCCCTCATTGATGCACAGAACAGTGGGGCTCAGAGCCATATGCTTTCTGCAGTTCCCCATTTCCACTTTGTTCAGACCAAATGCACCCCCTATTCTCTGTTTTCTTCCAAAAAGTTTCCTGCTGGAAAGATTATCTCATTTGAGAATGAAGATGGTTTTTGTGTTTGAAAGCAACATCATTGCACACTATATGAGCATTGATGAGCTTCAAGGTTCTATTCCAGAGGTAGCTGCCCTGGTTATCCAGTGGGTGGTCTCTGCTGACAGTGACATTGTTCCTCAAGCCAGTACTTTGGTGTTCCCCACTCCTGGTATCATCCACCACAACAAACAATCCACAGAGAATGCAAAAGATGAGATGAGGTGAGTTCTGAGGCTTCTGGACACTCACCTGAAGACTTGGACTTTTCTGGTGGGGAAATGTTTGACTGGCTGACATCACTGTGATGTCCACCCTCTTATGGCTCTATAAGCAGGTTCTAGAGCCATCTTTCCAACAGGACTTTCCCAACCATGACCACTCCCACCACTTCCACCCCAGTTCCCAACAGTTTTGGAAAAAGTGAAGCTCTGTGAGAAGATGGCCCAGTTTGATGCAAAAAATTTTGTTGGGAGTCAGCTGAAAAAGGAGACCACAAGAAAAGAGAGGGGACAGTGATAAGGCCAACAATGCATAGGCTCAGCAGGAGAACAAGAAGGTGGCTGCAGTTCCCAACCCTTAGTAGAAGATAGATGAATCTGAGCAGTCTCTGGATGCAGAACCCAAGACCTTTTGTCCACTAGCCCAAAAGTACTTTTCTGTTGGTTGATTTTTAAGTAAAAATATTCCAACAAGGACAGCCCTGCCATATTTCTGGGAGCACTTCTATGAGAAGACAGGTCCCTGTGGTACACCAAGTACCATTTCCCCCAAGAACTCAGCCAGATCTTCATGAGTTGCTATCTATAGCAATAAGAGAAGAATAAAAATAAGCAATGAGGAAACAAAATTATTACTCTTTGCAGATGATATAATAATATATTTAGAAAACTCTAAAGGATCAGTTAACTAACTGAAATGATTAACAACTTCAACAAAATAAATATGTATTTGAAATATAATATATAGAATACAATAATATTAAATATCCCCCCAAATAATTAGAATTTATATATACTATCAACAAAGCCCAGTAGCAAAAGGAAGAAAGTTAAAGTCCATTTAAAATAAGGGCAGGCAATATAAAATCCTTGGAAGTCTACCTGACAAGAAAATCCCAGAGATTATATAGACACAATTACAAAACACTTCTGCACCAATAAGATAGATCTAACTGATAAAATATTAATTACTCTTGAATAGAATGACTATTATATTATTATTTACTTATTCAGTACCATGCCAATCAAACTACTAAGGACTTTTATAGCACTGGAAAAATATAGCAAAATTTATCTATAAGAACAAAAAAAATATCAAGGGAGTCTTTTTTTTTAAACTGTAGAAGAAAACAGCATAGCTGTTTCAGATTTCAAATTACATTGCTAAACAGTAATCATCAAAATAATCTGGTATAGTGATTAATCAGTAGAATGGATTAGATACCCAATACACAATAGTAAATGACCATAGTAATCCAGATATGATAAACTGAAAGATCCATGCTTTTGTGTCATGAATTCACCATTTGACAAAACGGGAGTATGGATCATCTTACTTATCTCCTGAGCAACTTGTGTGCAGGACAATTGAATATGGAACAATTAATTGGTTTAAGATTGAAAAAGGAGTATGGCAAGGCTGTATGTTTTCACCTTACTTATTTAACTTATATGCTGAATCCATCATCCAAAATGCCAACTTTGATCAATCAAAAGCTGGAATTAAAGTTTCTTGGATAAATATCAACAATCTCAGCTATGCAGAGGATACCACTCTGATGGCAAAAAGTAAAAATGAATTAAGAAGTCCTTTGAAGGGGTGAAAGAGGAGAATGTTACCGCTGTCTTGAAGCTTAACATGGAAAAAGTCTAAGATCTTGAGAACTGGTTCCATCATTTTCTGGAAAACAGAAGAAGAAATGGAAACAGTGTCAGATTTTATATTTTTGGACTCAATGGTCACCTTAGCTATGAAGTTAAAAGATGCTTGCTCCTTGGAAGAAATTCAGGAAAACATACTAAAAAAAAAAAAACAGGGATATCACCTTCTTGACAAAGATCCATATAGTCAAACTTAAGATTGGTCCAGTTGCAATGCATGATCAAGAGAGTTGAATTGTAAAGGAAAACTGGGTACTGTATTTCTTATTATGGTGATGGAGATTTTTGAGAGTCCCTTGGATAGCAAGGAAATCAAATCAGACTATACTTAAAGAAATTAATTCAGGTTATTTACTGGAAAGTCAAACAAGAAGCTTAGATACTTTGAACACATAATGAGAAAATGGGACTCCAGAAAAGACCATGATATTGGAAAAGATTGAAGATAAAAGGAAAAGGGAACAGCAGAGGATGAGATGGATTGTTAGTGCAATGAAAGCAACACTAACTTGGACATATATCAGGAAATAATAGAAGGAAGAAGATTATTGCATGCTATGGTTCTTGAGATCTTGAATCAGACACTCTGAATGAGAAGAAACAACAAAACTGAGAAAACAAAATGAAAAGTAAATGCCAAAAAATCTCTGCCTTAATTTATCTTGTATTTTTTATAAATCTATTTGCACCATACACACATGGAGAATCAAGGCATTTTAATGGACTGCACTTTTCCTTTGGAGTTAGGAAGCTGAGATTCAAATCTAAAGTCTTCTACTTAATAGCTGTGGGACAAAAGACAATTAAAAATGACCAACCTGAGTCTTTGCTTATGTATATATAAAATAAACCTAATTTATTAAATATCTGTACTATCTAGAGCTGAGTTTGGAGACGGCCCTTTTTTCAGGCCATCTATGGACTCCAAGACCATTGGTTTCTTATTTTGGAAATGCTAAAGTCTTTGAGAAATGTGTACCTTGGGAAACATGACCTTTACTGTCAAATTTCCACAGTCAGTAATGGCTAGGGAAGGCTAGGATCAGTTTTCAGTTAGGGCATGTGTGTATGGGGAGGAAGGGAGTCTGGTGGAAGGAGGGAAGTGTCTCATAGCTAATAGACATTAGGATACGAGTATTGGATAAGGGATACTTTCTGATTAATGTAATGAATAGTGATGTAATGAATTCAACTTAGAGTACAGGAAGAAGAGTTCAAATACTGCCTCAGAAACTCACATAATAAACAGATTTAAGCAAGTCACTTAATCTCTATGTTTCCACATCTGATAGATTTGATTACATCCAAAATCTCATACAGCTCTAAATTTATTACTTCATGATTTTGCCCTTAATGAGTTTAAAATCTATTTAGGAAGGAACAAGGGAGGGGAGGAATAAAATAGAGACTCAAATCTATCATAGATGCTTAGAAGAAGTCCGAAGAATTCTAATTAATGTGCTGTGGGAAAACTTCCAAATATAGTACTACTGAAATTCTAGAATTAAAAGAATACGTACAGTTTGGAGGGGTGAGATCATGTGCGGATCTTTTGGGGACACTGTAGCACCTGAGTTAGGGAAACATTTCAAAAGACAGGAGGAAGGAGGCCATTCTAAGTAAAGAGGGAATTACAGAAAGTTGAGGAAAGGATGAGAAAGGAGAGAGGGAAGTAGATCAGTGGGGTGGGAATATAGAATACTTAAAGGCAGAGAAAAAACATTAGATAAAGACTGGAGAGCTCTGAGAGCTAAGGAAAACAAACAGTCTTTCTATTTTATTTGATAGAGGCAAGCATGGAACAAAGAAGAGATGGTGAACCTCAGAGCCAGGGAGTATCCCCCATCTGAAATTTTCATATAATTACGAAATTCCAGGTCTACTCCTCATCCCTACTTTATTGGATAGGCAGTCACAAAAAGTTTTGAACCAAAGAATGAAACAAGCTGGCAATTACATGAAGGATGAACTAGAGACAGTAATATTATAATAAATCAGGAAAACAACCTGAATTAGCATTCAGATGGTGTGATTGGCAAACAGGGCTGATACATGGGATATTACAGAACTAAAATCATCAGATTGATTGAGTGAATATCAGGAAGATGAAAGAAGTTTATCATATTCAAATCAGATGTTATCTGCCAAGCTCCTATATTATTTGCCCCATGCTTTCCTTCTTCCAGTTAATATTCTTATTTCCACTTTTTCCCTGGGTGAGGAAGTTGACTTGATTACCTCATTTTCTTTCCAATGATCACTGAAGTGAGTCTGGAATAAGCTCCAGGCAATGTATTAAGCAGAGAAAAAGAAAGTGTATCATGAAATTTGCGTAAAAGTTATGGGAGACTAGACTAGAAGAAAAGACACTACTAACATCTCTTGCTAAGGCAGTAGGGTGGCCCAATATATAGAACACTGGACCTGGAGTCTGGAAGAGCTGAGTTCAAATATGACCTTAGACATGCGCTAATGTATGATCTTGGGTAAATCACTTACCTCTGTCTGCCTCAGTTTCTTCAAGTGTAAAATGAGGTTAATAATAGTACCTACTTTTCAGGATTGTTGTGGGCATAAAATGAGATACTATTTATAAAATGTACATAAAATACTTTCTAGAACATAATAGTTTATTCCCTTTTCTCTCTATTTTATAGTTCTCTCTTTCTTCCGTCTTTTTTTCTCTCCTTTCTTATACTCCGTCCTTCCTTCCTTCCTTCTCTCAGATTCTAGAATTTTCAAATAAAGTCAAAACTTCGGTAAATATAATTATAATTCAAAGACAATCATTACATTTTTTCATAATTTCTTTTGTCTCTATTGATAACAATGACTTAATATACTAAGTTCAAAATCAAGAATGTGCCATTTTCATCAATAAATTGCTTCATTAACATGTTTTGATAGAAGGTAAGTTGAATAATTTGTTTTAAAAGTTTAATGGATATTTACAAGGCATTCTTTTTAGAAATCTTTCTCAATAGTCACTGATAAAATATTTTCATCTTGAGATACATTGTTGGATTGCATATGGTACACTCACTTTCCCATTTCTATTATCATAAGAGTAGATTGCAAAGCCATTTACAGAAAATACTTTCTCTTCTTTGTTTGTTTTTCTTCCTATAGCCTGCAACTCAAGCAAAATGTTAAATAAAAGTAATTTAATTAATTTCTTGAATTCACAGAAAGTATAAAAAGCAAATTAGTTGATTTATAGAAATTAGTCTTTTACTGATATTATTGGCTTTGGCTACTTTTACTTTTTGAAATGCCTCACTGAGTCTAAAAATATGAAGATATATAAAAACAAAATAACAGACTAAGAAAACCATGAGTCAGGTGGTAGTTAGGTTTCACAGTGGTTAGAGCACTGGCCCTGGAGTCAGGAGCACCAGAATTCAAATCCAGCCTCAGACACTTAAAAAAAATACTAACTGTATACCCTTGGGAAAGATACTTAACTTCATTACCTTGCCAAAAAAGAAAAAAAAGAGTCACATGCCATTAACAAATCATGTACAGCCTTTTCTCCCATAAATAATATTATTTATTAGGTGAGAAATCCAGTATTTGGGCACAATTTTCATTAAGTCTGGTCAGACCATTTAAGTAATCTTATTCCATAGCTTAATTGAAATAATTTTCTTTCATTCTGCTTAATATGAGGCAAAGTATGAGCTTGAGGTCCAGGTTCAATAAATCTATTTTGACAGGCTCTATTTTGGAGATTTTTCATCAGTAAAGAAGATGATATTTTTTTCAGCATATTGAAAGCTAGGGAAAGGGAGAGGTTCTGAGAAACAGGAAATCTGGATAATTTCCCCTCTCAAAGAAGATGCTGCAATGTGTTTTCATTGTTTTCTTTTAATTGATATGAATTTCTGGAAAATTAGACACACACACACTAATGTTCTATTATAAATGTAAAAATATACTCCAAAAGAAAATGGGATTTTTATCTACAATCTGCTTAGAGGAGAGTCATAACACCATTCCTTTTCATTATCAGTTTTGAATACTAAGGACTTTTCAATATTATTAGTCTATACACATAATTGTACTTGTTACATATTTGTCTTGATTTCTTAAAAATAAATTTATTACCTTTCTCAATTATAATTTGTATGAAGATTCCTCATAAAACAATCAGCAAAACTGAAATTTTCAAAACACTTCATCTGTGGGAACATGGTTCTTTCAAATAACTTAAAAGGGAAAAAATATCTACATGTATTACCTGCTGTTTGGGCTGGGCAAATCACCCACCCTGTCTGCTTCAGTCCCTCATATGTAAAATGAACTGGAGAAGGAAAATGGCAAACTATTCGAGCATATTTTCCAAGAAAACCCCAAATAGTGTTACGAAGGGTCACATATCACTGAAATGAACAACAATATTTAAAAATAGAAAAAATTAGAAGTCAAAGAAAAAGGACTAGTCACTAGTCAAGAATTTTTTCATAGAATGATAATACTATTTTCTCCTACCTTAAATTCTGATCTTCATCACCCTCAAATGTTAGTATATTTTAGCTTTGTTCTTTACAACTGTAATAATCCAAATTCAAGCAGTTATATTTTATTAGTCCCCTTCCCTGCTTTTCCCCTCAAAATGTGAGAAGAAACTGAGTTTATCATTAGGAAAATCACAGAAAAGTAATTCAGAATGTTTCTTCAATGCCCTCTCCATGTCAGTGTAGAGAATCTATGTGTAGGAAGATCAACAACCATATCTAAAGTCCTAAAAACTCTTAAAGGTGATGCCTTTTCAAATAATAACAAGCAATACTTGTCATGTATTAAAGTATATATATATATAAATTCTGTGTCCTGTGGCCATCAAGATGGAAAATTAAACATTTCTCTAATTCCTATAAATTCTTTAAATTCTTTCTCCCCCCCCCCCCCAAACCTCATAGAGATAGAGAAATTATAGCTATTTCCAAAGAAGATTTAATGGGAAGAGGACCCAAATCCTTAATTTGTTCATTCAGAATCCCTCCCCCACCAAGCCACCACACTCTAGCTGAGCACGGAAACTGTTCCAGACTTGTATGTTTGGGAAGCACTGAAAGAATTCTCACCTGTTGCAGTCTCTGCCTCCATGGACTACCCCTACCCTTCCCACAAAATTTTATTCTAACAAGCAGTAGACCTCAACTCTGTACAACCACCTTCTCAAAAGGTATAATTTTAGTAGAGCAGGGACAGGCTTATTTTCTGTATCCTTCATCCCCCATTTTAGGGAACCACAAAAGAGAAGAAAACCTACCCAGAATGCTTACAAACTTCTGATACATGTAGCAGACATCATTTTGCCCTTGCCAAAGAACTAAAGAATTGGAAGGGGTAGGGAACTGGTAGGTAAAGTTCCAATAGGACAAAGAAAAAGGAATTGATATCTAACAAGGATTATCCAACACAAGACGATTTCTTAAACTTCTGTGTTGTGGAACACTAAAGAGAATTCTGACACATCATTAAAGATAAGAAGAAAATTCAGTTAAAACTAAGAACACAAACAGATAAGGCAACAGAAATTATACTATTAGAAGGGACTATGAATATCAAGGCATATAAAAGATTACAAATATTTCTAAATATGTTTTACAAATCAAAGAAAATTGAACCAATACCTAAAAACTAGATAATTTTATGGATTGCTAAAAGAATATAGAACTAGAAAATTCTGTTTCCAGAATGTTTCAGGAAAAAAGGCAGAATCTTCATACAAGAAGTCAGAAGGAAACAAGTGACAAAAGTGAACAATTAATTAGCAAAACAGAAAAAAAATTGGGAATGCAAATATACTGAGGAGTATATTCTGAAAGAAAAGAATAAAAAGCTAATGAATAAATAAATAAATAAATGGTAGATCATCGAAGAAATATAGTATGTGAAAAACAATGAAAGTAATGAAATATTTTCATTGTTCCAGAATTTCTGGAATGCAGAAAAAAATTCTTAGAGGAAAAAATAGATTCTTATTCTTTTATCAATATAGTTGAAGAGATTCATTAACTGAAACTTCATTTTTAAAAGTTTAAAAATCTAACAATAACCAAAAAGTAAACAAGGAACTGAAAGTTAGAGGAGTAATAGTGAATCAAACAAGAAAAAAGGATTATAGCAAAAAACAAACAAAACTAAGATTTGATTTCTTGAGAAAATTAATGAACTTGATAAATTTCTAGCCCATGTGATTGATTAAAAAAAGACAAAAATCAAATTAACAAAATTACAAAACCATAAAAATAAAAATAATTAAAAAGTAATTATTAGAACATACTTTAGTCAATTATATATATATTCTTGACTCTCTCAGAAACGATTTGGGATTTTCTTGACAAAGATACAGGAATGGTTTGCCATTTCTTGCTCCAGTTCATTTTTACAGTTGAGAAAACTGAGTCAAACAGAGTGAAGTGATTTTCCCAGGGTGATATTTGAACTTAGGTCTTCCTAACACCAGGATAAGCATGTCATTCACTTTACCACCTACCTACTCTAGGAAACAGTATACATAAGGACAGGAATAATATAAATGGAAAGAATTACAACACCAAAAGAATTACATAGAATAAGTTTGACTTCCAAGTAAAAATATGAGAAAGACACATTCCCTTTCTCTGTTAAAGTACCTAGGTGGTAGAATAGAGTACTGGATATGGAATCAGGAATACCTGAGTTCAAATCTAACCTCTGACACTTACTAGTTGTGTAACCCTGGGCAAGTAGCCTTTTGCTTCAATTTTCTCATCTTTTAAATGAAGCAGGAAATGACTAACAACTCTGATATATTTCCCAAACACCAAATGGGATCAAGAAAAGTTGGATACAACTGAACAACAAAAGTATAAGAACTTGGAGCAGTGAGGTGTCACAATGCTTACTCAGATCTGGAGGTAGAAAGACTCATTTTCATGAGCTCCTATCTGGCCTCAGACACTTATTAGCTTTGTGACCCTGGGCAAGTCACTTAATCCTGTTTGCCTCAGTTTCCTTATCTTTAAAAAGAGCTGGGCAACAGGCTAACAATTCTAGTAGCTTTGCCAAAAAAATATCAAATAGGATCATGAAGAGTCAGACACAATTAAAACTACTGAATGACAGGGTACAGGTATGAAGCATTTTATATATACATATATATATATATATATATATATATATATATATATAAGTCAGATTTTTTTCTCAATGCACTGATTAGTTTTGCTGATTTTCTTTTCTCTTTATTCATTTCTCTTAAAATTTATATATATATATATATATATATATATATATATATATTTAAGCAATCAAGGGGTGACTTATGGGGGAAATTAGATTATTTAAAATAAGCTATCAATACAAAATATTTTTAAGTGCAAAGATTGCTCTCACTTGCACTATGAGGTCAAAAAACTATTAATAATTCTTCCTGTTTGTTATAATTCAAAAGCATTGGTCATATCATTCCTCAGATCAATAAATTCTACTGACTTCCCATGACCTTTTTTTTTTCTTTTTAAGCCTGCACATAACTATACTGTTAAGGCTGAATGTGTGAGATAACTTATGGTCCTAATCCCACTACTGATAAACACGGAAGTCAAGATGTTTCTAATCACCCAAACTTAGGAGTCATACTTGTGCAACCCAGGGACCCCCATCTCTCAATGGTTCACTATACTGATTTGAATTCCCAGTCCAAGAGAATCATCAGTTTCAGTTGGAATTATGATATTTCCCAATGTATAAGATGAACCCTTTTTTGAAAAATTTGGTTTCTAAAAACTAGGAGAGTCTTTATACAATGGTTGTAGATTTTTTTTCCCTTGCATTTCCTGCTTTTTTACCCTTGTAGTCTTTGTGCTCATTGTTCTCAATTTGTTACCTGCTATATTAGGTTATGTTTTGCCATGTTCTGCCCAGAAATGGTTCAGAAAAGATTTTCATCCAGTGTTGAATTCAAGTTCAAAGTGATCCGGCTTGCAAAAGTGAATGGAAATCGTGCTGCAGAACTTCAATTTGGTCCTCCGCCAACTGAGAAAACAATCAGAGACCGGCTAGGGGAAGAAGAAACCCTACTGAAAACTCCACATCAGAAGAAGACCATGAGAAGCAAGTCAGTCAAATAGTCTGAGTTAGAGAGTGAATTGAAGAGATAAGATTGAAGAGCAAAGGGACATTGGAATTCCTGTATCCACAAAGATGCCTCAGCAAGAGGCAAAAAGAATTGCTGATGAAAAAGAAGTGACGTATTTCAAAGGAAGACACAACTGTGCTTCAGGTTGATGAAATGGAATGGACAAAGCATGTGTCCATACACCAGACTTGCCCAGGGAGTGCTTGTGGTCAACCACAGACCAGAGCACAGGCAGCCAGTCAGAGCCTTTCCTGAGACAATGATTCATCATCAAATACAGATGAGGATGAGCTAATGGATGGGAGTTTTGAAAGTGATGAGGAGCTGTATGGATTTTATGATGCATAAAATGAGTTCAATAACTTTATGTAATATATATATATGTTCAAATTTCAGGCCCCAAAATTAAGCTGCATTTTCTATATGGGGTAATACAGTATAGGAATATTCCTTACTTCCCTATAACTTCTAAAATCAAACACACATTCTTCAGATTGACATTTAAAACCCTGCATAGACTCATTCCAACTTATTTTCCAGAATTTTTATGTTATTCCTCTTCATGCACCTTATAATTCAACCAAATTGACTTTTTCTCATTTCCTCACAAATGACATTTCAACTTCTACTCCATGAATATGCACAGTCTAGACCACACACCTATCTTGTGGAATGAAAAAACACAGTCTTCACCTTAGGCTCCTCAAACCTCAATTCATATGCAAATTCCTACATGGGGTCTTTTCTTATGCTCCCCATTAACAATATTTCCTTTCCTTCAAATTATCACAAAAAATATCTGCTAATAGAATGTTAACTTTTCGGGAGATAGGAGTTATTTCTTTTTATTCTTTTCTTTGAATTCCCAGTCCTTAGCAGGCACTGAATAGATACTCATTGATTTATTTATTTAATATGGAATAAAATCACCACATAGTATTTTTCATTTTATATTTACTGTATAATTATAAACATATCAATCTCTTTGTTATTATGGAGTCTAGAGAAAGTGCATTTTAATAATTAATTATTTTAAAGAAGTTGTAAACTAAAAAATGTTTCATAATTTCATTTTGTCAAATGTTTTTTATTAAAATACTTTGTGATGAAAGGAAAAAAAATAGTTCCAAAAGAACTAATGTTGCATTGTAATTTGATGGTGACTGCGTACTCAAAGGTGATAGTAGTAAGGTAGAAGGCTGACATGTCATCATAATCTTGAAAGACTATGAAGGCATGTTGGGTGATGAAGATATTTTTTTCTCAGACCTTTTCAAAGTTCAGTCATTCAACCAAGAACCATTTATAAAGTGCCTATTAAATGTCAGTTATTGGCAGGAGACCAAAATCAGAATAGGTATGAGTTCAAGGAAATTACATTCTGTTCAAGGAAACAATATGTACACACATAAGTAAGTATAAATAAATATAAAGTAAAATAGAAGGCAATTTGTTCAGGGAGGAACTAGTGTTAATTAGTTAATTAATTAGTTAATTAGGAATTTCTTTTTTGTAGGAGCTTTTACTTGAGCTGAATTTTGATAGAGTGCATTCCAGTCAAAACTGAAAATGTATACAGCCTAAGCAGAGAGATGGGAGAAAAATATCACAAATGAAAAATTTTAAACTGCCTATCAGTGATGATTTTTTAAATACAGCAATTAATATAGACCCTCTAATAAGGTTTGGAAGAACTGTAAAATTTTTTTAATGAAGTGATTGCTAAAGGCAACAAAACAATGGGAAGAAAGGAAGCAAACATTTATTAAATGCTTACTACACTTCAAGTAATGTGTTTTTCTGGAAAGTAAAGGGATTCAGTGAATAGTTTCAGAACTGAAGTCAGGAAAGCTGAGTTCAAATCTAGTCTCATGCTTACTAGTTGATCCAGGGGTAGTCACTTAACTCTGTTTGCCTCAGTTCCTCAACTGTAAAATTATCTGGAGAAGGAAATGGCAAATCACTCCAGTACCTTTGACAAAGAAAATCCCAAGAGATCAAAATCAAAATCAAAACAAAAAAAAAAAATGGGCATAACTGAAAAATGACCTGAAGCACAGCAATAGAATGTGCTACCTGATTTTATTACCACACCATTCCTGGGAGAGAGTTGTCAATATTATTCTCCTTTTGCAGGTCTGTAAATTGAAGCAGGCAGAAGTTACACAATTTGCCCAGGATCACGGAGCTACTAATGCCTGAGACTAGATTTGAACCAGCTCTTCCTAAGTACAGACCCAGTTGATGATCCATTGAGTCACCTAACTACCTATTTTACTGTTATTGTAGTTCAATCTTCTGAGTCACATTTAACTCTGCCTGACTACTAAAAGTAGTTTGCCATTTTCCTTCTTCAGCTCAGACAAGGAAGTAAAACAAAACAAAATAAAGCAAACAACCAAGCAAACAGAGTCAAGTGACTTGCCCAGAGTCACACTTTCAGATTTAAAAACAGGAAAATAAGTCTTCCTGATTTCAGACTGGACCTTCTGTCCACTAAGGCAACTAGCTATACCAACATTATTTTAGTCATTTGGAGGTTTTCGTGGTAAAGGTCTTGGAGTACTTTGTTGTTTCCTTTTCCAACTCACTTTACAGGTGAGGAAACTGAGGTAAACAAGGCTTAAGTGATTTGTCCAGGGTTGTATAGTTAGTATTTATCTAAACTAGATTTGAACTCAAATCCTCCTTACTCCAAGGCTGATATTCTATCTCAATTGAGTACCTAGCAACCCCTTACAGTCTCTAAGTAAATATTATATGCAATATACTCATCTAATGACTATTTAAGTCTAATGGCCTTTAGAGTCTCTCCTAAGGGCTTTAATTCTTCTCCCTCTCCAATTTATGACCTATTGATACTCTTCCTGTTCCTGGACTCTATGCTCCAGTCAAATTACCTTACTCAATGTTTAAAGACATGCAATTTCTTTCTTGTAAACAGGGCCTTGCAAAAGTTATCATTTTTTGGAACAAAAAAACTTATTCTCCCTCTTCAAGATTCAACTCAAGTACCACTTCCTATGACTATTCTCCCCTTCTGAAACTCCTCTCTCCACCCTCCCAGTTTTTTAATTTTTTTAAAAAAAATTTTCTTTAAGGCAATTGTGTTAAATGACTTGCCCAAAGTCACACAGTTAGGCAATTATTAAGTGTCTGAGGTCAGATTTGAATACAAGTCCTCCTGACTCAAGGGCCAGTGCTCTATCTACTGTGTCACCTAGCTGCCCCTCCCACTTTTTAATTCTTATTCCACTTTAAAAATAGTTTACATTTTAGATAATAAATTGTAAATGCAATCCTTAAAGACAGTGTATGTTTTGCCTCTTTTTTATTAAAAGAAATTAAAACAGTGCTATGTACACAATAAATCCTTAATAAATATTTATTTAATGTAATGATTAATATTTATTTTGCGTTTACTTTTCTGTTTACAAGTTGTTTCTGATAAAATGGATATTTTCCCTTTATATCCTCAATGTATGACACACAATAAGCACTTAAGCACTTAATTAATCCTTATTTCTTTGATTTTTATATTAGAATATCAGGAGAAGAATTACTCAGATGGAGGTGAATATGTGAAGATCAGTGGGTCCAGAGTGAGTTGGAAAGAACTTTAACTAACACCATATGCAAACTGACAAACCAATAGTCAAATGGTTTCTTGGGATGAACTTGGTGCCAGATTAGTAGAGGTGAATCAGATTTAATACTCCTCTCATTTTTAATAGACATCTAATATATAGATTAAAATTTTTCAGGAGTTCTATACCATATTTTGAGTGATTGCAGTGTTTGCGTTCCAAATAGTCTATTTTAGATTTACAAGTTTTAAAAATGATGGACAATGAATGCCCTAGAATTAAAAATTCCTTGATTGTTGTCTAGTCAAAACAGACTCCTCAGTATGAAACTTATCTAACTTACTTAGACTACAGTAAGGACAAGAAATCGTTTTAATAGCATATTTCTTTTGAAAATGAAACTTTAAGTGTCATAATAATTTATTATCTTTTTTTTATTTCCCTCTCTATGAAAATTACACCATAAGATTCACTCATTGCTTATTGCCTCAACAGTTTTATATTTCACATCTACTTAATCCTTCATGGTTGTATTTGACTAATAGCTTGTACTTCAAAGAAGAATAAAGTGCAGGTTTTGAGAAATAAAAGAACAGACTTTTGAGATTTGAGAAATTAATCATATACATCTAAATTCCCATCAGCCAACAGTGCTGTTCAAACTCTTAATGAGTTTCATTCAACAGCATATGATTTGGAGTATAGACAAATGTTAGAAGGATAGACTTACCTTTGGCTTAAAGAGAAGCCTGAAATTCTTTCCCTTCCATGTGATATCATCTACATCATTGTTCAAACTGAGGAATCTTTAAGCACTGATTATATAAAGAACACTATACCCATTCAACTCAACTAATCATTTTGAGAACACCTACCGATTCATAAATTATACTTTACCAGATTCTGTGAGAAGATATAAAATAAATTAAATTTTATCCTTTCGACCCAGGAACCTACAACCTTGGGCATAAGATTCTAGATCTATGTTTCTATTTCTTATTGTGTCATGGAACAAATTGAACTATTTCCAAAATATAACCTGTGGTTTGTGCTTTTAAAAAGTGCTTGAATTTTGAATGTAGAAATCTTAACCTATTAACCTTCTCTTAATCCCCAAACAAAGCATTAATATTAGCACAAAATATTTAAATCTAGGTCAAAAAAATATATTATTCTAATTACGGTGTCAGATATCCATATTCATTACCATTAGGACTTGAAAGCTCTGATGATACCGGCAGAGTAGAGTAATGATAAACCTAAATTTCAACTGTCTTCTACTCTCAAATATCAATATTTTACTTTCATCATATGTGTACCCTGTTTTCCTCTAGAGGAAACATGTTCTCACAGTAGAGTTATTTATTTCCATAGTGAAAGAGTGGCTATGATTAAAAGAAACACTTTGGTGACATGTGACTAAAAGGGAGAAACCTGGATTTGGTTTTCAGAGTAAAATTTCAGAGAAATTCAAGGAAGAGATGGAGGACATCATTAAAAACAAACTAGATAATTTTGATTACAAAAAGCTTTTGCACAGACAAAAGCACTGTAACCAAGATCAAAAGAAATGTAGTAAATTGGAAAACATTTTTTACAACTAACATTTCTGACAAAAGATTCATTCTAAAACATACAGAGAACTGAGTCAAAATTTCAAAAAAAAAAGCTATACCCCAATTGACAAATGGTCAAAGTATATGCAAAGACAATTTATAGATGAGGAAACAAAGTGATCCAAAGTCATATAAAAATGTGCTAAATCATTACTTATTAGAGAAATGCCACCTCACACTTCTCAGACTGGTCAATTGGACTAGAAAGGACAATGATCAATGTTGGAAGGGATGTAAGAATTCTGGAACCTAATACATTGTTGGTGGAGCTGTGAACTCATCCAAATTTTTTGGAGAGCAATTTGGAATTATGCCCAAAGGGCAACACAAATGTGCATATCCTTTGATCCAGCAATACCACTACTGGGTCTGTACCCTGAAGAAATTATGTTAAAAAAGGGTAAAAACATCACTTGTACAAAAATATTCATAGCAGCCCTGTTTATGGTGGCAAAGAATTGGAAATTAAGTAAATGTCCTTCAATTTGAGAATGGCCTAACAAACTGTGGTATATGTACATCATGCAACACTATTGTTCTATTAGAAACCAGGTGAGATGGGTATTCAGGGAATCATGGAAGGATTTGCCTGAACTGATGCTGAGTAAGATGATCAGAACTAGAAAAACACTGTATACCATAACAGCAACATAAGGGTGATGATCAACCTTGATAGACTTGCTCGTTCCATCAGTGCAACAATCAGGGCTATCTTCGATGGAGAATGCCATCTATATCCAGAGAAAGAATTGTGGAGTTTAAACAAAGACCAAAGACTATTACCATCGAATTAGGAAAAAAGTTATATTATTATGTAATTTTACTGCCTCACACTTTATTTTTCTTCCTTAAGGATATGATTTCTCTCTCATTACATTCAACTGAGATCAATGTATAGCATGGAACCAATGTAAAGACTAACAGAATGCCTTCTGTGGGGAGTGAGTGGAGGGAAGCAAGAATTGGGGAAAAATTCTATTACTCAAAATAAATAAAATCTTTCTTTAAAAAATTAAAAAAAGAAAAAAGTTATTATGTAATTTTGCTAAGTCTTATACTTTATTTTTCTTCCTTAAGAACATGATGTCTCTCTCATCACATTAAACTTAGATCAATGTATACCATGGAAATAATATAAAGTCTAACAGACTGCCTTCTGTGTGGGGGCAGGGGAAGAAGTGTGATTAGGGGAAAAATTGTAAAACTCAAAATAAATAAAATCTATCTAAAAAAATTTCAGAGAAATTCAGGAATAATCCTATTAAGGACTGGTTTTGTGTCTAATATTATTGGTATACTGCAAAGAAAGAGTAATTTGTATTGGTTAATAAGATTGTCTACTGATAGAACTTGAAAATTTATGGGAATAAATTAACTCATGGTACTTCAGATCTGGTTGCTGCCATTTTCTTAAACTGTATTTTGGTTGTTTTTGTTTTGATCTGAGAGATAGTCAAACATAGGATATCAGATTTAGAATTCAGGAAGACAGTTATTATGTTTGACCATGGATGATTCATTCATTCAATTATTCCCCAAATGTTCATTAAGTTATAATAAAAGAACCATTTATTAATAAAGCTATTTTCAGAATTACTAGGTGGCACAGTGGATAGAGTGCTGTGTCTGAAGTCAGGAAGATTCATTATCCTGAGTTCAAATATGGTCTCAGACATTACTAACTGTGTCACCCTGGGCAAGTCATTTAACCCCATTTGCCTCAGTTTCCTCATCTAAAAATGAACTTGAGCATCTTTGCTAACAAAAATCCAAAATGTGATTATGAAGAGCCAGAGATGACTGAAATAGACTTAATAACACAATTTCCTGAATTTGCTTTAACCTGAAAATTACATTTAGAATGAGAGTAATTTGGCAAGTGGAAGAGTATTTTGAACTGTCACACTCCATATAGCATATATATTGCAGAGCATATAGTGAACCTGCCTCTGAGTAAGAAAGAGCTAAGTTCAAGTGTTCCCTCTGTGGTATACCAGTTATGAGAAAAATCACTGAAACACCCAGGGCTTCAAGTAATTGTTTAAGAACTAGAACTTCTAAGCCAGTTGTTAATTTATGACAGAGGAGCAAGTTTACTTACCAGAGTTCAATACACTGATAAAACTGAAGACCTGGATAATAAACTAAAGTTTTGGCTACTGGGGGTGTTACTTTGGGTTGGTTCCTCTTCAAAAGAGGTGAACAAGTTCTTTCAGAATATCTGATCTGTGATCTAAAGGAGAGTGTTAAATTTAATATTTAATGAGGATGTACAACATCTTATCATTAATCTTTGCATTACTTCTGATAAAATATTATTTTTATCATTAGAGTTAATTACAACAGATGAGAACAAAAATCTAATTAAAAACCTGGAAAATGGGTAAGAGCTCTGACCCTGGAGTCTGAGGGCTATATTTTCAACTTGGTTTTGTCAAATCCTTCTTATCTGACCTTTACAAAATGTTTTAAACTCTCTATGTCCTTGTAAAATAGGTATATCTTGTAAAATAGGTAGTTGTATTTTATATCTTCTAAGTTGTATTTTATATCTTCTAAGATTGCTTCCAGTTTATCTTATAGTCTATTCAATTAATGAATGTATATAATTCATTTTATTTATTCAATCTAGTTAATTATTAATTAATCCACGTGATATTTTGATGATCTAAACTGATCAAGAGGCAGATTAGTGTAGAGGAAGACAGAGTTAGACAGATGGAGAGACAGAGAGTGAGGAAAAGAAAATGGAAGGAGGTGAGAAGAGACAAAGAGAGACAGGTGGTTAAATACCCTTCCATACAATACTGGCATTGCCATTCACAGCAGGTTTACTTACCTCTCAGGGCTCTAGGCAACTCTGAGATGCTAAAGGGAGTTCCTCCTGCCAAAAAATCCCTATTCTTTCCCTTATTCATCTCCTTTAATAACTGATCAGATTAGTTATATGCCTTATACAATTGCTTGTATGGAAATTATTTGTCTCCAAAAAAAAAAATTCTGTAAAAAATCAGCCAAGTCTATAAATGATATAATGATTGAATTTTTTTTTTACTCTGAATAATTTAAAAAAATCATTGAGAGTTACTACAACTGACATCAACATGAAGAATTATGCTTGCATTTGCATATCATCAAACTAGAAATTCTAGGATCCTCTGAGAAAATTGCCTTCATATTTAAGAAGAAATTTATCTGATGTTCTACTGGAAGGGAAGGGCTGACTTGTGATCACTTGTAGAGCAGGCAAGGTGGGTGGGATGCCTCCAACATATGCAAATAATAGAAGCACAAAGAAGTTAAACCACAATATATGTTTTTCAAAGTAATGAACTTCTCAGACTGTGTGTGATCAGAACATACTTGAATGACTCAATTAACAATGACTCCATGGATAAAGACTGGCAGCACTTAGCTGATAAATAAAAACAGTAACTGCTTAGAAAAAAAATAAAATGAGAAGTATTAAGAATAAAAGCCTTGTGAAATTAAGTAACAAGAGTTTCCATCTACATAAACAAATGAGAAGCATTAAAAAAATTTGATTTGACTTTGGATATCACTTTAAGGGAACACTTTCCCTTAATCCTAATTCGCCATACTAAATATGACTAATCTGTTAACATGTATATCAAAATATGTATGTACAATGCTAACCTGACTGTTTGTTGCTGAGGGGAGGGAGGAGAATGGGAAGGGAGGTGGAAGGAAATTTTGTAATTTATAAATATACATGTACATATGGATGGAAAAAATAAATTAATAATATCAATAATAATAATAATAATAAGGGACTAGTCTCACATACTGGAAGATCTCAATTTGATTTACTCTCCCTTTTTCTTACTACAGATTGATCTTGAATTAGGCAAATCATATATCTGACCTCCATTCCTTCTTCCAATTTTAACAATTGTCAAATACAATGAGGTTATTTATAATTTTATAACTAATCAATTAATCAATTCCTCTGTCTCCAAAAATCGATTAAGGCTAAGGCCTCAGCCTAAGCACTAAGAAGGCAGAGTCAGATTTGGACTATTCAACTGCTAAATAAGCTTTGCTTAAAAATAATATTGTTTGAGAGTCCCCTTGCTATACCTTTAAGGCAATTTGACTGCATACTTCATTGACACATCCTTTGAAAATGAACTTATTCATTCTAGAAGCAATCATTAAGAACCTATTATGTGCCACTGTGTTTTGCACAGACATTATAAAAACTGTTCTTTGTTGCTTAGAATTGCTATAACAATAATGGGATAGATTTGAGGTTCATGATATTAGGTTCTCTCAACTATTATTGTTATATTCATTCCAGTACCCCATAAGTATCATCTCTTGCCAAAGTAAATCATCTTCCCCTCCTTTATCTAAACAGTCCCTTGATCCAAGTTCCATAGTGTTTCATGATGGGAGAATCACAGATCAGGTCAAATAGGAAGAGAGAATAAACACCAAATTTTATATTTCATCACTATGCAGAGATTCATTTGAAGGAATAAAAAGGAACCTTGAGGCTGGTATAATCAATCACCTATCAAGGGTACTGTTGTATCAGCCTTCAAGGAATTACATTCTAACAGAAGAACAGAAGTTCCCTCATTAGCGATAGGTTAATTTGAAAGGGGGATATTTTAAGAGCAAAAGATAATGGTCTCTTTTAGAAGCGATAAGTTTGGGATACCTACTGGACATTATTTTTTTTGTCATTGGTGGCACACCTTGGTACCTCGCTAATATGGGAGGGAAAAAAATGAAGGAAAGACTGAAAGGATGGGTTAAACTGACATCAAGAGACAGATTAGGATATATCCAGACATCACATTCTGTCTCCAAATATCCCATGAGAGTGACTGCCAGCTATTGATGAAACACTTGGTGCCTCCCTGATATCAGAGGAGAAACCAATTTAAAAAACAAAGGACTCCCCACAGCAGCCAGGTGATCTCCAAAATGGTCCTGTTTCCTACAAATTGGGTCAAGAGTAGAACTAGTCTGGTAAAGGCAAATGAGAAGAATGCACTATAATAAACATGATTATTCAACTTATTCCATCAATCATTTTGTTGTATATGTGTGTGTGTGTAGATAGATAGATAGAGAGAGAGAGAGAGATAGAGAGAGAGAGAGAGAGAGATAAAATCTAGAGTGATATATATACACACTGGCCTTAAATCCAAAACCTCTTATTCAATACTTGCATAACTATGGGTTTATTTAATTTTTCTGGACTTCATACTTCATTTATAAAATAAGATTTCTAGATAAGAAAATCTTAAAATCCACAAGATTAAAGAGGCACTATGCAAATACTAAGCTCATAGTCATCCAATTGATAAAAAGCAACACTTAGTAGTTGTTATCTTAATTTTTCTATTGAATTTACTGCCTTTTGTTATTAATAGTCTGATAAAAATCTTGCAAGGAACAAGGGTGATAGGGTCTTTGTCCTAGAGTTGTGTAATTCAGAGGATATGACAGTTAAGCCCACAACTAAGCTTAGGCATCAAGAAGGTACTTAACTAGAAAAAAGTAGACAAAAGAGAATGATAAAAGGGGGAATTCTGCACTCAAAGCATGTACCCCAAGAACTGGAATCAATTCCTTCTTCCCTCTTAGAAAGCTCCCTAGCAGCAACTTCATAGTGCTCCAAGGAGTTCTTCCTGCTCCACCTAGATGACTACATACAAAATGAGTATGTATAACCCAGAATTGGTCTCACATTATTTTGGAGTCATTCTCTGGATTTTTCTACCACTTGGTCTAGGTATAAAAGATTGAAAAAAAGGAATAAAATATTTCTCTTACTGTGCCTTTGTAAGAATTTGTTAATGTTCACAGATAGTCCCATGAGAAGTGTTAATAGAATGAGAAACAATGACGTCAAAGCTAACAAATGAAATAGGAAATGTTAGGCAAAATTTACTTCATGTTTTAATTAAAAAATGGCTTAGTTAAAACAAATTGTGACATTCTCTTTTCTTCTACTCCCCAATACCAATTAGAATCAAGGCATGAAAGGTTATACTCATTTTTTTCCCTCATCTTTTACAGAAGAAACTTAAGTGGTGTTTCTTGGGGCTTTGGTTTTTAATTTTTGTAGACTTCTGGAAAATAGTTTAGAAATCTCCAAGACTATTAGTGAGCATAAAGCTGTCTTTTGTATTTAGACAAAGCAAAAAGTATGATTGAACTCTCTCCAGGATGTTACTGTGGATCAATATCAGAATGCATTGGGATTTATTTGGTGGCACTTATTTTATTTCATTACCAAATAATAGGCAAAAGTAAAAAGATTATTAGGTCTGGAGATAAAAGGACTGGCTATCTCTGGGGGAAGAGATACCCTTTAATGTTCCCTTTATATCTAAATCTATGCTTAAGAATGGAGATAGTTCAACAAATATTCTGGGTCCAGCAAGTAGACAAAGACTAACATAATAATAATTGTTCAGAATAATCCAAGCTTCTTGCTTATTTTCTACTTTTAAGTTCACAGGGATTTAAAATTAAATCCAAATACTGTTTCTAATTTGTTTGTACTTAAATCACTCAAATTAAAGCATTCAAATACTCTTTTGTAAGAGGTGTTTGATGTTTGAGCCTTATTGGGCCTTTTCACAAGACTTGCCTGTAGCCCCTCCATTCCCCCAAACACAGGAAGTAATTGTTTGCCACAATTTAATAGAATCAGACAGCAAAGTGAGTTTAATTTCAAATTTTAAGTCTAGATGTCTAAATGATCTTACAACTTAGTTTCTTCTATCCATGTGGTCTTCTTACATTTCAGAGATGTTTTGCTGTGAAAGTAGACTCATTAATTCAGATTGCAACAATTCTGTCTGCGATGATTTTTCTTGAAGAAAGACTAGATAAATGAAGAGTATAAACAATGATGCTGGAAAAATTGTTAGTCTACTTAAGCAACCAAAGTGCATTTAAAAGAACCATTTGAATGCCAATGAATGTTATTAATTACAAGTAAATCCTCTATTGTATTTGCCACCAATGCTATACAATATTTTGCTGTGCTGCATTCAGTTGTTTGGGTCATGTCCAACTCTTCATGACCCCATTAGGAGTTTTCTTGGCAAAGATGCTGGAGTGGTTTGCCATTTCCTTCTACACTTCAATTTACAGATGAAGAACTGAGGCAAACATGGTCAAGTGACTTGCCCAGACATACCTAGTGTCTGATTTCAGATTTGAACTCATGAAGATGAGTCTTCCTGACCTCAGGTTCTTCACTCTATTCATTGTGTCACCTATACAATAGAAATCATAATTATTCTAAATGCTTTGTTTCTATACCTTAATCTAGTTTCCTTAGCTAAATTTTATGCACTTTAAGATTAGAATTATACTTAAACTTTTCTTACAAAGTTTAGTAAACTCAAAATATCACATTTCAATGTGTCAATGGATTTGTGATTTAATTGATATTAACTAAATTCTTCCCACTGTTAACATACTTTTTCATCAGTTGAGACATTTTTCATTTACTCCATAAATCTTTGACAAATGTTTCACCCAACATGATGGGGCATGCCTCATTTTCTTAACATTCAAATGTTGATTAAGCAGAAACTTCATCAGTTCTCTCCTACAACCTGATCAGGTGACCAACTGACTCCCTCATCTCATTGATGAAATGTTTTCACATTATGTTTTCATCTAATACATTATTAGTGATGTGTTTTAGTCTATATCTCCATTGATGTGTTTTTCTACTGCCATTTGGGTGATCTTTTATTCTTCAGAGATTATGGTATTCTTTATATCCTAACCATATAGAATTAATAGAAAAATACTGATGTTAAAAAGATAAAAATTTGCTTCAGAAAGCAAATTGTTTCAGGTTATTGAAAATACTTCATACTTTCTCAGATGGAATCCAACCTAATTTCTTCCTTCTATTCAAGTTTAGGCCAAGTCCATTTTTTTGTATGGATGGACTATTTCTACGGGCTTTGAGTATTCTTCAGATTTGAAAGCCTGTGACAAAAGTCCTCATTTCTTTGTCCTAGCTTTAGCTCTGACCTAGTCTAAGTATTTTTTAATCTTTTAAATTGATTCTTATGTCAGAGAAGGAATCTCTTTAAAAATAATAATTCCAGTTATAGCATATTAAAATTCCACCAAGCCATGTGTAAATGTAAAATAAATTTGTAGACTGGAGAACATTTTGATTCCAGGAGTTTTTTTTCACTAATAAAATTTAGGTCTTATTCCATGTATAAGGAACCATTCTATGTGGCAGGAATATATAAAGTATGGAGATAGCCTTTTCTTTTTAAGTACTTACTAACAAAGCGGTCCCAGAGCCTGGAACTCAGGGAGAATAATATATCTTATAATTAGTATAACTGAATTTGTGTTGGTTTGAAGAGATTTATTTTTCTAACAAACCTTTGTTCTGGAGCAATGTACAGAATACTGTTGTACCCACTATGATGTAAACACAGAGACTATACTCAAGTCTAGGCCACTTCTGTGTACTCACATTATAAAGATAATACTTCACGCTATCTGAAGCATTGTGTTGCAACTTGTTTATTTGAATGTTATTGAATGCCATTAAATTTGGATTTTTTTTTTAGGTTTTTGCAAGGCAATGGGGTTAAGTGGCTTGCCAAAGGCCACACAGCTAGGTAATTATTAAGTGTCTGAGACTGGATTTGAACCCAGGTACTCTTGACTCCAGGGCCGGTGCTTTATCCACTGCATCACCAAGCTGCCCCAAAATTAGTCTATTTTTTAACTGTGATTATTCCCAAGAATTCTTGGGTCTCTCAAAACCATCATCTCATATGACTTTATGGCATATAAAATGAACCTTTTAGTTATGCATAGTTTTCAAAATATAGTTACAACTTATATCTCTTTGGTTCTTCCAGTGAACTTAGCAGAAATCAAGGCACATATGACAAAATTCATTTTACAGAAGAAAACAGAGGCTCCAAAAAATTGTGACATGGCTAAACAAGGAAGTATTATGGTTTATATCTTTCCATCCTAAACCTTGAGATTTAGAGATGTAAGAGATCTTAGAGGTTATGTAGTTCTCAAAAATCTTGAAGTGACTTTGGGCAAGCTATTACTTGATTCAAAACTTGAGACAAAGACTCATTTTCCTCAGTTCTAAAACTGGAATAATAATAGTACCTACCTTTCAGATTTATTGAGAGGATCAAATGATATGATGTTTATAAAGGCTTAGCACAGAGTTTGGAGATGTTTAAAAACTAGGTAACAGTAGCAGTAGCAGCAGCAGCAGCAGCAGCAGCAGCAGCAGCAGTAGTAGTAGTAGGAGGAGGAGGAGGAGGAGAGGAGGAGGAGGAGGAGTAATAGTGACATCAGCAGCAGTAGCAGCAGCAATAATAGCAGCAGCAGCAGTAGTTGCAACAGTGACAGTAGTAGTAGCAGTAGTAGTAATAGTAGCAGCAAGAGTAGTAGTAGTAGTTGTAGTGGTAGCAATAGCGGTAGTAGTGATAGTGGTAGTAGTAATAGTGGTGACAGTAGCAGCAGCAGCAATAGTAGTAGTAATAATAGCAATAATAGTAATAGTAGAAGTAGTAGCAGCTGTAGTAGCTGTAGTAGTAGTTATAACAGCAGTAGTAGCAGCAGCAGCAGCAGCAGCAGCAGCAGCAGCAGCAGCAGCAGCAGCAGCAGCAGCAGCAGCAGCAGTAGTAGAGGTAGTACTGATTCAAACTTATCACTTTACAAATGAATAAACTGAGTCCCTGAAAGGGGAAATGACTTATCACAAGTGTATCAGAGTCAGTATTAAAATGGATGTCCTCTCACTAGAGTCAAAGTGGCACAGATCAATGGATCTATAGATTACGGAACTAGGTTCAAATAACTGTTATCTAAGTGTCCTTGGAAACTTAAACTCATTGAAAATAAATTAAGGGGACTAATATAAGGTCTTATCCATATATAAGTCCATGATTCTAATTTTGGTCCATCTGTGTTCTTTCTGTAATAATACATATTTTTTCTTTTGTCATTTTGGATTTTTCTTTTTTTTTATTTTTCTTAATCTTTTCGGATTTTTTCTCTTAACATATGTTTTAGGACAAAGAACAAAGAGTGAAAGGAGAACATCTGATTTACAGGAGCATTTTTCACTTTACAAAAAAAACACACTGATCACGGGCATTTTAAATACCATTCAGAATGCAAAACTTTTATTTAGATACAACTTTTCAGGAAAATGTCCATTATGTAAATGGGATTCACTTTTATTTAAATAACAAAAATGTGTTTCACATATAACATTTGTTTAACCTTACTAAAATAGAAGATATGGTATGGCTTCATCATTGATTCATTCCATTAGTTATTTATTCAAATTATGAAAAATAAAGATAAGTAGCCCTCCTGTAGTTTACAATTTAACAGGTGCATGCAGTGCATGTCTGTAATTATTTCTGAAAGAGACTAATACATTTCAAGAAGATGAGAGGTGCATAATCCCTATTCAAGACAGAGGTAGAGGGGAAAAATTATCAAGGGAGCTAGAGGATTTGGCTTTTGGATGAAAACCTAGAATGATGAGTAGAGGAAAGACTTTGAAGGAAATTAGTAAGATCTAAAAAGATTTCTAGAGTAAAGGAAGAATCATAGAGATTACAAGGGCCCTGAAATGTGGTACCTAGAAATTACTTTTTCCTGTCAGTGCTTTCATATGCCCTGAAAATTTTAGCATGAATCCTTAAAGATACTTCTATTAGAAAAAGAGGAAGAATATTGAAAAGTTATTATATGAGGGGAAAAAAGCAAATGAAGGAAAATTGGAAGGATCAAAGTAGATGGTGGGCAAACTTTTGGAAGGATACTGCAGAGAAAAGATAAAGTACTTTTTCAATTTAAACTATCATTTTCTCATTTTCTTAATTATAGCAGTGCTGTGTTATTATGCATTCTCTGGAAATCTAACCCCACATTTTAATCATCCTCTCTTCCTCCTCTTTCCTTATCCCCCTCCCCCTTTCTTCTCTTCCTGGTGTAGTTCACATTGTAGCAAAGGGGATGCCAACCACTGGAGCCAAGTTCAATTCCAAATCCAAACACAAGCAATGTTTGTGAATTGAGACTCCTTTGAGGTTCACCCAACTCCAATTTTACCAATTCCCTTAAGGGAAAGATTTCCCTTTGAAGCTTCTGTGTATCCAAGTGCATCCTGGGATGTAGGTTTGAGTTTCTGCTGGAGGGCTTTGACTCCAGTCTATTCTCTCTCTACACCTAACCATCTCATTACCTTGAGTGTGCTTGCAGCCTGAAACCAGGTTAGAGCATGGAAAGGCTGGGGGTGGGGGAGAGGGGAGAGGTGACTGGGAGAAATTTGAAGGCTTAGCTATGAGATATTTTTGGTTGGGAATTGCCTAAATTAAAATATAAAAGGCAAGTAAGATGAATTGAATTAGCCCAGATGTTGCAAAGTGAATATAAATGTTGATTTGTTAAGCAATCATCTTAACAGGGAAAAGGAAAAAAAAGCTTGGAATGAAACTGATAAAAAATGGTTTTTGTAAAGCTGTTAATTGTACCAAGTGTTGTCTTGCTGACAGCTGCCACAGGCAACAACTTCAAATACTTGAACAGAAACTTCTTTTACCCAAAAGAAAATAACCTACTAAACTATTTAAGTTGGAGCACGTTACCAAATTTAATTGAAGAGTATAGTTGAGCAAGTTTAAGACCTACCTGGCAAGAAAACTAAACTGGAAAAAACAAACAAATATTCTCAGCTTAAAGTAAATTGGGAGGGGGGATGAGAAGGAATTTACTTTTCATTGCCAGGAGAGACAGTGCATAAAAACGATACTCTGATGGTAGAGATTGTCTTGAACTTTGGGGAAAACTCTTGGACTTGATACCCCTCCCCAAAGAAACAAAAGGAGCAGGCAGGAAGGTAGAGAAACCTCATTCTTTGACTTTTTTGTGGTTGCTTGCTAATTATATATATATATATATATATATATATATATATATATATATATATATATAGAGAGAGAGAGAGAGAGAGAGAGAGAGAGAGAGAGTTATCTCGGTTTGTTGTTTGTTTTGATTCTGTTGCTAACTCATTCTATAGGTGATCCAGTCAGTGTCCCTCTGATGACTAACCTGTTGATGCCTAAAGTAGATTCATGGTCATTTTAAGAACCCAGTACATACTAAGTTAGTATTCAGTAAATATTGATTGAGGAGATGGAATTAGAGTTTTCATTTTACCTCTGCAATGTACTACTTATGTGACTATAGGCAAATTTATAAAGGAGTTGGATGATATGATTAATAAGGTGCCTTAAAATTCTAAGTATATGAGATGAACAATCTTAAAGGAAGCAGCCACTCCCAGCAATTCAGAGAGCTAGGACAACCATATTGGGGCTATGGTCAATGTCATCCCCATCCAGAAGAAGAAAAACAAAACAAAACAAAACTTCTGAATCTGATGAACACTTTATAAAATTATCTCTTATGTATCTCTTTCCCTTAACCCTAATTCCTCATACCAAAAATGACTAAGTTGTAAACATGTTTATTAAAAATATGTATGTAAAATTTGAACCTGACTGTTTTCACTGGGGGTGGGTGAGAAGGGAAGGTGGAAGGAAATTTTGTAACTTAAAAATATAGAGGTTCATATGGATGAAAACAAATGAATAAATGAATGAATGAAAATAAATAAATAAATAAAGTCTGAGTGTATTTTTCCTTTTAAACTTGTGAGAAAATTTATTGTTTTGCCTGAAATGGGGAAATTGCAGTCACTGGGATTTTTGCACTGTACCCTAGACACTATTCATACCAGAAGGGAACTTCAGGTCTGAAATTCTCACCTTAGAAGTACCCTTTTCCACTCCCCCATAAATCCTCTTTCTAATTGGAGTTTATTAAAGGGCTCCTTCAAGAACCTCCATTTTAAAAGAGGGAGCCCAAGTCAATCACTTCTTCATTTCCCACCATGCTGCAATTCTCTGTACTTTTCCATCATTCTCCCTTCAATATTCTTCCAGTTTCCTTTTCATTTTCCCATATACAGTCTTCCCTATTAGAATATAACTTCTTTGAAAATAGAGATTTTTTATTTTTACTTGAATCTGTGTAATTGTTGACTGACCGACAGACTGGTGTGTCCATCAAAGTGTTGTACTTCTTTCTTGGCACTATTAGCTATGATATTTGAACAAGAAAAATCATTGGACAAGGTTCACTTAGCCTGCTAAGCCTACTATCCTTAAAGAATGCAATGAATTTTATTTTTCATCAACTTTTCCAAGGATAATCAAGAAATAAAATTAACCTGTCTTCACATTTTATTTTATTTTCAGTTTTGTCTACAGAGTTCTCCTTTAAATCACAGACTGCCAAATGAAAACCCAAGTTCTGATATCGAGTCAGGCTGAAGTTCATTTATATCTGCCACCTTAGTTTTATGATAGACTGAGAACTGGCAGTCACGATTATTATACCTATTAAGTCTTATCTTTCTGTCTCTGCTTAGCCCTTTTAGCTTCCAAAACAGGCAACCAAACATAACTCCTCATCATTTTCCACTGAGCAAGCTTGGGTGGTTGCAGATGTGGAAATACCTCATCCTTTACAATCTGAACAAAATTAGCATGAGCTCAAAAAAAAGACTGATGAAAAGTTGTTGGAAGCATGCAAGAAGTTGGCACAATAAACACACTGAGAGCTTTTGCTGGCACCACAAACTGGCACCAGGAAGCCAAATCTCCACAAGGGATAACACAACATTTCTGTGGATAAACAAATAAGAGTTTGATAGGAAGAAAAACCAACCCTAAAGCTGAGGGTAGCTGAGTAAATAACCTGATCCAAATAATATATTTGCTGAAATTATGATAATAATTCCCATTCAGCTTGTTAGTAGGTAACACTTTCAAAATGAGATGGGAAAAATGATAAAATTATCCATATTATGTCCAGAAACATAAGTACTTTGGGAGTCTTTTATTACTTCAATCCTCTACTTTTCTCATTTTGTTAAACACAATCTTCTTAGCTATCTTATAAAGGATTTTTCAGTCATTTCTTATCCACTACTTAGATTTCCATGAGGTAAGGAAATATAGTTTTCATTTTTACAATTTAGGGAACTGCAGAACAGGGAAAGTAGATGATCCTAGGTCAAGTCAGGGGAGAAAAATAAGCTTGCCAGTTCCCACTACCACTTCCCCATTGTCTTCCTGACTAACTAGAGAACTTTCCATTACAAAGAGAAATGATTTTGCATCCTCAAGCAACTGACAAATTTCAACAATGAATGACAAATTGTTCCTTAATAGATTTTTATAGTCCTGGCTATAATGTTTACACACAAATATATTATATATATATGTATATGTATATGTAGATTTGTATACAGATATGTATTCTGGTATGTATGTATGTATCTATGTATGCACGTAGCTATCTCTATCTATCTATCTATCTATCTATCTATCTATTTATCTATCTATCTATATGAGACAGGTAGAGATTGGGTCAGAAAGAGTAAGAGACAAAGACAGAGACAGATAGAGTCAAAGATAGACCAAAAGAAGCAGAAACAGACAGAGATTGCTTCTCTTTTGTGGAATACCCAGGAATTCCCTTATTTAGCAAGCAGATTCTTATCCTCAGAACAAGCCTTAAAGTAGCAGACATTGAGAACTGGAAGGAATTTTAAAGTTCATCTAATGCAGAGGTCCTCAGAATTATTGGTCTTAGGACAAGTTAAAATTTTTGAGTATTCTCACCCAAAGAGTTTTTCTTACTAAATATTGATATTTACCATATTGATAATTATAATGTGACATTCATATAATGCTTTAAAGTTTATAGTTTTACAAATATTAACTTATTTTATCCTCAAAACATCCCTATATGATAAGCTCCCATTATCAGCCCAATTTTACTTATGAAGAAATTGAGAAAGATAAAGGTTAAATAACGTACACTGATCACTCAGTATTCAAATGCATTTGAGCTCAGATCTTCCCATTTCCAAATTCTAGAATTCGATTCATCACACCAACTTGCTAACTCTAAATTATTAGAAACTATAATATTTTAACATCATTACAAAAAATTTTGACCTCATGAACCCTCGGGAAGGGTCTTAGGGTTCCCCAGGGCTCCTTTGAGAACTACCAGTCTAGTACAACCTCCTTCTTTCATCTGATTGATGAGAAAACATAAGCTTAGGGAGCATAAATGATTTATTCCAAAGTCAGAAACAGGATGTAATTTGCAAACAGTTATACAGTGAATAAATATCAGAACCAATGTACTTCTTTTATGTGCAAAAATATAGGACTCCTTAAAATCCAATATACAATATTCATTCTCAAATGTTTCAAAATTTAATCATGTGCTTTCTGTCAAGATCCTTAAATCCTGCAAAAATGGTCTGAAAAGGATCCTTCTATATCAAATGAACTCTCAAATAGATGCCAAGTTACATTTCAATCTAGCAGTAAAAGTTTTATAGAAAAATTAACTGGGAAAAGTCATTTATTTTCTTTTGAACTTTTTTTGCAAATGGTACATTTTCCATTAAATAATTGTGCTGACCTTTTCCATTATAAATTCTTTATATATATACATATACATATATATATATATACATATGTATGCACACATATAGTGTAATGCACATGCTAAGGGATCTCTTCTATTTTGTTCTTGCCTCCATTACTGTATCACTTAACTGCAGAAGGAAATAGCTGAATATGGGATAGCATTTATATGGTCTTATAAAAATTTCCCTTGCATGGACCCAAAAAGACCATTGACTCACTAGCAGCTGGCAAAATAAATTGGCTATCAGTTAAGGGACTACTCCCTAGAAGGAAAAAAAAACCGATTATATTAATTAATCTGTATTTTCAATGATGACGGTATAGAGTTTTCTTCTAGTTCTAATTAACAAAGGCATTTAATGACTTTAAACTTCATTTTTTATAAATGATTTTCTAATAAAAATCCAAACCACTAACTATAAAAGGGATAAGAATGCTTGGGTAGAATTTGTATGCATAGCATATATGTATAGTAAGTATGACATAAGTATTACATTTCATTGAATCATAGAATATTAGAACTAGAAGGCAGTTGGTAAATGCTCAGTGCCAAGTTATCCACCCATATTTCTATATTTCTGGTTTGTATGGTATAAAGTAAAAATCCACTGACAGGAGTCCAACTCTCTCCATATGTTTTCCCGGGGCCATCAGGTTAACATATAAACTATTTAGAATATCTGGAAGTTTCATAGTATTTTAAGTTGGAGAGGACCTTAGAATTGATAGGGTCCAAAACATAGATGAAGAAACTAAGTTCACAATATTGAACCTTTTATTAGATTATCTTTTCTACCTAATATTCTAGTTGCTCTCCCAGCAAAGACTGGAAAAAAAATTCCATTTATCCTTACTCATTTTAAGGATATATCTATGTATTTACTAAAACTGGATTTTTTAAAAATATCACAGCCAATACTTCAGATAAAACCTGTCTAAATTTTTTCCCACTTTTCAATTCTCTCCTCTCTTCCTCACCATAAACTTAATATATTGACTTGCTCTCTGATTCTTGAACAATCATTCTATATATCCATATCAGACATTTTTCACTGCCTATCTCTCATGCCTAGAATGTTTGCCTCATTTCTGCATCTTTACTTCTTTTTCTTCCTTCAAGTTTCAATTGAAATCTCACCTTTCCCAGAAAACCTTTCATGAAGCCCTTTAAAGCAAGGGTCTTGACTATTTCCAGGTTATCCTGTCTATAATTTATTTGTACATAGTTGTTTGCATGATGTTGCTCCAATAGACTACGAGAGTCTTAGTAGCAGAGACTCTCTTGCCTGTCTTTTTTATTTCCAGTGTTAAGCATAATATCTGGCAAATAAAAGGTGCTTAAATGTTTATGAACTAATGGATAATTTTTTCTTCTTCATTCTCCTTTTTGTTTGTACTTTATGAAGAAGATACTTTTCCACATGCTATAATCTATTAGAATAGAACCTATGTAACATTTATTTCTTTTTAGATTTTTAGTGTTTTTTTTGAAGACACCATTCTTCGTGTGATTTGCTATTCAAATCACACCTAGCCTCATCAGTGGCTCTTTTTACAAATTAACTCTTAAGTAAATATTTTCAAAAGTTGACTAATAAATAACTAATAATTGCTATTAGTATCAATATCACAGTGTGCTATTTTATAACCTTTCTTCCAATTTTTTCTATGTGTGTTTGTGTGTGTGTGTGTGTGTGTGTGTGTGTGTGTGTGTGTGTGTGTGTGTGTGTGTTAGGGGGATCTGGAGGGGGTATATTTTGGAGTTTAATATTCTTTTTGCACTGGCTACATACTCCAAGTTTTTCCTAATTTTATTAACAAAATAATTCTAGCAAAAGCATTTGGAGCTAGCTAAAAATGGAAAAGCTGACCATTTGAACAGATTCCCTCAGACCTAGTAGAAATCAATTTAAAAAGTCTAGTGTTTGATTGATCCAAGGACGCAAATTTCTAGGACAAGCATTTCCTTTTTGACAAGAACTTCCAAAACAACTGAATTGTAGCTTGGTGAAAATTAGGTTTAAAACATCAACTTATGCCATATACCATAATAAGTTACAAATAGAAAAAAGAATTAAAGCATATAAAGCCAAATCATAAAACAATTAGAAGTGAATAAAAGACTGAAAATTTTTAATCAAAGAATGGATCATATAATAAAAAGATTAAAAATAAATTACCGGGACTTTAAAAGTTTTAGCATGAATAAAAATATCATATGAACAACTCTTAATTTGGGGGGCAAAGGGGATATGATCTTCACAATAAACATCTCAGTTAAATGTCTGATTTTAAAAAGTTTTACAAAATCGCTACCATTTCCTGGTATTATAAATATGGTACTGCTGTCTATTAATCCCCTTTCCCAATGAGTTCAGCATCTGCCTCATTATCTTCCTTTCCTCTACTCATGCCCTTATACAAGAAGGTTCCAAATTTCATATTGATACTCTCTTAAACACCCTAATCTTCTAGCTCCCCAGATTAAATCCCTTAGTGTTCCACTCCATCTCACCATTGCAAAAGCAAAGGTATGCTATGGATCTAATCATTACTATACAGTATTTTTAAATTATCTTGATAAAAATCTCTGATATGCCTCTAGGTATAGCTTTCAATGTTTCCATTTCTCCTTATGTCTCAGTCTATGTAAATCAAGTCTTTGCATTTATTATCACTACAATCCCTTTGTTCTTCACTGTTATCTCAGACTTTTTACCCAGTTCTGAATTCACTCACCCTCTTCTTCAATATTGACACCATAATTAGCTAATTTCATAGCATATTATCTTATACTCTCAGATTCCTCTATTCCTTCTCTTATGCTCACATATTCTTCATCAAGTAGCAAACATGAGTTAGTTCTGTCATATCCCTCTTTTGTCCCTAATCATATGTTATATCAGAAAGCTGGACAAAGTCATTGAACCATGCTTACTGGATTAATCCAAATTTTCATTATCTCATCAGCTCACGTGAATTTCATTATTATCTTTATGCCAGTTATTCCCAGATCTATCTATCATATCTATCTATTATCCAGCTATCCTTCCATCCATCTATCTACCTATTGTCTTTTTCTATTTCTACCCAGTCACAAAATCATTCCTAATCTTCACTCCTGTATCCTCATTCGCTTATATGAAATTTCAAATCGGATGACAATGAGTCATAAATCACCAAGTCCACAACAGAACCACTTATCTTTTCCCATTAAACTATTCCTTCCAGCAGACTTCATTATGTTTATCAAGAGAACCACCATTATCCAAGTCTCCTAGGCTCATAATATTTTTCTTATGGTGAATTCCTCACTCTCCCTTACTCCATATAACCAACAAATTGCCAAATCTTGTTACTTTTTACCTCTACAATATCACTTGTTTTCTGACGCCTTCTCTCTACTATCACTATACATCAGGTCCTCCTCAACTTTAATCTCTCTCTCTCTCTCTCTCTCTCTCTCTCTCTCTCTCTCTCTCTCTCTCTCTGTCTCTCTCTCTTAAATTCCTTCTCACTTTTGCTAGTATGTCTTCCACATAACTGCCAAAGTGATTTTCTTTAAGTCAGATCTGACCATTTACCAACTAAACAAATTCCAATCATTCTTTATTACTTCTAGCATAAAAATATAATCTCCACTGTTTGATTTTTAAAGCCATTCACAATGTAGTCCAAACATATTTTCCATCTTCATTTTGTGTTACTCCTCTTCCTTCATTCTACATGTCAGTCAAACCAGCCTTTTCACTCTTACTTGCATAAAGCAATTTATCTTTAATCTCTGAGACTTTTCACTGGTCTTCCTCCATGGCTATAATATATTCCCTTTTCATTTTCATTTCATTCATATGCCATTTTCTATATGAAATCTTCCCTAAACTCTCTCCCATCCCTAATGTAGTCTTTTTTTCTTAGCTAATTTTTCTTTATTTCTCACTCTCTCTGTATCTTACCTCTGCTTAAGTATACACCTGCTACTGTATTCTTGAATTAAAATGTAATTAATTTTCATGAAAATAGAGATTGTTTTTCCAACCCTTAGGACAGATCCTGAAGCATTTTTAATGCTTCAATATTAATAATATTCAATAAATGTTAATGAATTAATTACACATAATAAATTTTAGTTCATTGATATATATACTTCCTGTGGTGGCCAAAAATATTGGGAAAAAAGTGTGTGTTTGTTGATTGGAGAAGGATAGATAATTAAATATGGTAAAACTTTCTTAAAGTTAATAATAACAGCACAGTAATAGATATTTAATAGGAAGAAGAGAATCTATAAAACTATCATAGAGTAGAAATGGCAAGATTTAGTAAGCAACTGGAAATGGGGTAAATAATAATGATTGAATAAACTAGCAATATGTTGAAGTTATGAAACTTGTGACGACTAAAGGAATGGTATCTTTGATATTATAGAAAAGTCTGGGGGTAAGTAAATTTGTTGGGAAAGATAATGGGTTTGGCTCTGATTGTGTTAAGCTTGAGATGCCTCATGGATATCCAGTCTGAAATGTCCTCAGGTGGGTCGGTATGCAGAAGACTTGGGTTAGGTATAATATATTGAAAAAAATCAAAAGCTTTTTTCTCCTTAAAACACCATGAAGAGAGAATCTTTATAATCAATTATATTTATCTGTTGAATCCCATTACATAGAGGTCCATTCTAACAGAAAAATAAAGATTCTCATTTAAAAATTAAATTAAATTGAATATAAGAAAACATTTTAAAACTGTTTTCTTATCAAAATAGTTTTTTAATAAAAAAATCAAGATTGAAATGTCAGAAACTGTATAAGCTATATGAAAGACCATTGAAGAAAAATAAGGATTTCAAAATTTCTAATGTTCTCTCGTATTATTTGACTAAGGTTTTCATTTGTGAGTGATCTCTTACTGACTTAAAATCTTTCTATTTATAATTTATTTATGGCCCTTTGCTGACACTTAGATTTCCTTTTTTTTTCTTTTTAGGCATATCTGGAGCAACTGTTCAACAGTGCTCAGTTTTGGTGATACTTAATATTATCTGCCCACTGAAAACTTGCATTCAAGATTTTTGTTTGGGATTAATACATTCACAGTATGGGTAATATTCTCTACTAGAAAGAAAGAGATAGAAACAGACTAAAAGACAAAAAAGAAATAATGATATGAAGTAAAAATTTGTTGCAATAAAATAAGCTACCATCCCTTCTCCCTAAGAGCTACAGTTTCTCCAGATATCATAACCAGGGGCAGAGGGAACTGTGCTCCAGCTACCAACCCAGTAACTATTTTTAGCTGAAGCTTGACCATAATCAGGTGACTTAACAGTGTAATTAGCATTGAATTTGTTTATGACTTTCAGGTAACCTACCCTGAAACAGTTGTCCATTTTATTGAAAAAAACTACTATTTATATGAATAACAGAATATTATAGTAGAAAGAACACTGATTTCAGAATTAGAGGCTGTGGTTTGATTCCCCCCCCACACACACACTATCATTAGATTATTTGCTCATTTATTCTATTTCTATTTTTTCTTAATGTTTTTCTTTACTTTCTTTTTTGTGTGCTCCTTGTGCAAGAATCATCCTTGTGAATTTGACACAACTTACTTAACAAAACCCATTTTTTCCTATGTTCTTTGGTTATCTGGTATTCTGATTCTTCTGAGATAATGGCATTGCACAGTCATTTGAGGTCATAGGGCAACTGTTGATGTTAAACTGTTAGTCTGTTATCACAGAGAAGAAATCGAGATCACAACAATATCAGTGATATTGCAGATATTGCTGTGTAATTTTGCAAAGGAAATCTATCCTTCCTTTGTTCTCATAATCATTTCTGGGTTCCTGTATAATATTTGTGAACTGAATTGGGAAAAACTCAATGAACTGTCTATACAAAGGGATTTTGTACCATGGATGATGTATTTGTTTTCATGGACTTTATTTTCCCAGTGAATATAGCTAGCACAATCACATTAATAAATAATTACTGAAAATTAATAATTGCACAGATAAATGTTTTATTGAATTGTAGGAAATGATAGTAGGAATGATAATAGTAGGAAATGATAAATGCTTTTTGAATTCAATAAAATTTAACTTGTCTATAAGGTCTGCAGGTGAAGTTCTCTGAAGTCAAATAAAGCTTATGAACTCCTTTTAAAAAGTTCGTATATACACAAGGTATCATAAGATCAAAAGGAAACTAAGTATTCTGTAATAGATTTATCAAAATATTTTAAAAATCAAAAATAAGTCCACAGACTCATAAGTTCAAGAACTCCTATACTAGAGATTGAAAGATTTAGCTGCCTCAAATTCTAGAATGACAATCCATAATTTAATGACTGATTAATAGTTCAAAATATAACCAACAAGCCAATATTGGTAAGAATGTAAGAAGCTGATAAAAATGTTATACAGTGTTGCATTTTTAATAAACACTCATATTCTTATACCTGCTATAAAAGTTATACTTAGAATCTGAGTTATTGTTGGGTCATTTCAATCATGTTTAACTCTTTATGACCCCATTTTGGGTTTTCTTGGCAGAGATAGTAAAGCAGTTTGACTTTTTTAATGATATTTTATTTTATTTTTCCAATTACAGAAAGTTTTTCAACATAGATACACATGCATATACATATTTTTTAAGTTAATGATTTTTTGACCCTTCCTTCCAAACCCCCCACTCCTCAACTCCTCAACAACTACCAGTCAGTTGAATATGGTATATATTCATTTATGTTTAACATATTCACAGATTAATCATTTTCAGTATGAAGAATTAGGATTGGGGAAAAAAGAAAGAAATCTATGAGATAGATAAGAAATACATAGGAGAAATTTTAAAAAGTGAATGTAGTATTCAATCAGATTCTGTAAGGTTTTTTGTTTTGTTTGTTATATTTTATTTTGTTTTGTCTTTCTTCCTCTGCATTCATAATATATAGCTTGTGTGTGGGTCGGGTGGGGGTGATAGACATGATTTCATTAGTGAAATTTCTATTGAGGACTTTTTTTTTTCTTCAGTTGGCTATCTGACATGCAATTTATATTCTTAAATCATTGAATGGGACCAATGAGAGATGACTTGTTTAGAGTTACACAATAGATATGAATTAAAGGTGGGATTTGAACTCAGGTTTTTCTCAACTCCATGTTTGGCTGTCTTTAATTCAGTTAATAATATTAATGCAATGCCAATTTGCTATTGAATTGCTTATTACTTAGAAATAAAGGTTCCTTAAAAAGTTTAAGTTTTGAGACTAACTATGGAAGGATGCAAATGAACAATAAAATGGTAGGTGGCAAGAAGCATTTGGGAATCACTTAAATGCCTGGTACTTCAAGTCCTTCAATTCTAAAAAGATAAATCTTATTCTATGAAATGAATTAGGAGAGAAGAAGGACAAGAAAAGTTAAAGTGGGGGAAAGTGGAATGCAATGCTAAAACTTTATGTAGCCATTAATGAATCTGAACAATGTTCTGTTTATTATCTGCCTATGTCAATAGGTTATATTTATTTTAAATATAAATGCATGAAAAATAATATCTTCACTTCAAACTGATGAAATTTTCGAGTAAAAAATGAAATCCTGTACATGGAAAGCAAATACTTCTGAGCAGTAGGAGGGAATTGATACTTTATCTCTGACCTACAAATAGCACCATCTAGTGAAGTAAGGGAGAATCTTGGCATTTTAAAAATCTGAGCGAGTCTTTTTAGGGCAGGGAATGAAATGATAGGTTAGATCATGGAAAGAGTGGAGATGTCTATCAATTTCTTTCCTGGGGTCATTTCAGAGATATTTGACTATTTTAATGATATGTTTAATTCAGTCAGACACTGGATGCTAATTTATTGGCCAAAGCATAGGTCAGTAACACTTTAAAATGTGTTTGCCAATTTCTTTGGCAAACTTTGACTTCTCTTTGTTTGCCCTGCTTCATCCCTATGAAGGACAGGGTGAAGGAGGAAGGATGTTACTAAATGAACATGGTGGAAGACCTGAAAAACAGGAAGTAATGAACTCCAACCTACCATCCCTAATTTTTCATTTAGATAAAATCTTTATGAGTGATTTATGCATGTGTAGTATTGCTTTTTTGTCCCTTGCCCTTGGCAAAGTGCTAACAAGATTGACTGAAAAATGAAAGAACCTAAGAGGGAGAGGTTTGAATGTGCATGTGTTCACAGGCATGTATACATGCAAATACAGATATGATACATCTTCATATAAGTAAATAATATATCAAATACTTGAATAATTATAATATCCTATTATTAGACCAAAACATATTGTATAACATATATATGAAAAGCATGTATACCCTCAAAGACCTATAATTCTAATCATATAATTATAATAATGTGTTATTTACTTATATCTGTAATCCAATAAGAGACTGCTAGGTGGTTCAGTGGATACAGAGTTGGACCTGGAGTCAGGAAGATGCAAGTTAAAATCTGTCCTCAGACATCTATTTATTAAAATTAAAACCTTGGGCAAGTCACTTAAATTTGTTAGCCCTGATCCACTGTAGAAGGAAATGGTAAACCACTCCAATATATTTGCCTAGAAAACCTCATGGACAGTATGGACAAAAGACTGAATGACTAAACAATAATATTACATATAATACATATATGATGCCCATACTCACATGACTAGAAAGCGATGCAGGTAAGACTCACATGACTAGAAAGCGATGCAGGTAAGATTTTAACTAAAATCCTCTTGACTTCAGGGTCAGCTCTCTACCCAATGTAACATGTAGCTACCCTTTATCAATATAGATGAAATAGATATAGATATAGATATGGATACAGATATGGATAAACAGAAAGTAATCTCAAGAGTATGGGGGAAGCACAGATTTAATATGAAGAGTAATTGATTAACATAATAGGGGCTTGGAAACACTATTGAAGGGTATAGAAGAATAGAATAGGGACAATTCAAGAATAGGACTAGCAAGGACAGTTATAAGGGATCTGGGAATGATTTTCAAAGAAGAGACTTTCAATCTGGACATCTTATAAAATTACAAAACCTTTAAAATTAAAAAGATCCTAGGTAAGGGCATACAACAGTAGATTATGGCATTCTTCACAGAAACAAAGGTAATGATGGCTTGATTATTTCAGAAAAAAGAAGGAAAAGGGAGTATTTAATTATTTGACTCCAGTTCCTTGCTAGTGAAAACCTGGATTCAGGATGTTGTAGAGGGATGAGGTATTTTCAGGGTATTCAAGTTCAGTCAGGTGTACTCTGTCACAAGTCTTACTCTCCTTATGACTAGATTATTTTCTTCAGGTTATAGTCTCACAGTATATATCTGAATGGCCCTTTAGCTCTAGTTTATCACTTTCTTTTAGGTGAACCAGACAGGAAGACTGTGATCCCAACTAATGAACAATGATCCATGAAGCAATCAGAGCATAAATTGGAGGCTAATTCCTAAGACATAAATGGAAATGAAAATATGATGACCTTATCACCAAGGCAATCATCATAACCATGAAGGATGTTTCACACAGAATTCAAATGGAAGAAAGATTTCCAAGAAATGTCAATATTTTCTATGCCTATTGTTAGCCAGTGATTTTATGTTGGTTTTAGTAAATCACAGAATATTGCAAGCTGTCATATATTTATACTCCAGAATTTATACTCTGATCAGAAGTCACACACTGGGACTCTGAAACTATGGTTAGTATACCTAGTATACTAACTAGTATACACCAGTATACCTAGCCCAGATCTAGAAAGTGCATATGAAGTCCTCTCTTCATGTCATATGTTCATATATACTTCCATCTTCCCCTTTCCAATTCTATTCTTGAAAACACACCAAATCATTATTCCTAGACCAGAAAAAATACCAACCAATTGCTTATAATGCTAATCACCATGCCTGTGACTACCTCATTCCAAATACTCCTTTCTGACTACCACTTCTCCATATGTGATGTCTTTATAAGCCTATTGAGGGTAATGTGGTTTGTCTTGCTTGCTTAATTTTTTCCTGAGTCTTAACATAATTTTTGACAATAAGTATTAATTTCTTTATCCATTCATTCCTTATATTCATGACCACTCAAAGAAACCTAATAATCTACATCTCAAAAATGTTAGCTTCTTAAATTAGCATTCTTAATTTCTTAAAAACATGCAGTTGAATGAAAAGTTTGTTTTGCCGCATATCCACATATATTTTCAATGTGGATAATTGCAAATGTAAAGCATAATATACATATATATATACATACATATATGCATGTATATTATACCATAAATCAATAATTAACTGAATCCAGAAATTGATATAAAGAAGAAAATGGAGGATAATGTGGAAGATGTATGTGGCCTCCAGGAGATTAGTTTTGATGGTTTACATGGCAGAGGAAATATCATCCAAAAAGTAGGAAAAAAAACTCCACAGGTCATATGCCAGGCTGGGGGGTAACAGATATATAGTCTGTGTATTAACAATTGTACTTATAGAAAATTAAAGCATCAAAACAGACTAATCATGTTTGTAATATATTCTGTGAAGGAGGTAATAAACAAGAATCACAGAAAGGGAGAAGGTATGGATGCATTCATATCTCTGCTCTTGGAGAGACTACTTACATTGATGAAATCACAAATACATTGAAGTACAGTACAGTACAGAGAGAACTGATGAACAAATTTGATTTTATTTAAAATGAATAGTTTGTTATATCTGCATTTCACAAACACTGAAACTTAATTTAATGATAATTGTATTAACTAAAGTTGTTACACAGTCTAAACTAATTGTATGCAGGTGAATTTTTTTTAAATCTTGTTTTCAACTGTTACTCTGTACTAGAAAATGTTTTATTTTACACCAATTTATTTTCTTAATATGAAAACTACTTTTCCATTTATAATATAGGAATTTTTAAAATGATTATAAAAAGAGTAAATTTCTAAGTCTCTAAAATTGAGGAATCAATAGATTCAATAATTCTAAGATATTTTATAATTTTTCATGCTGTTTTTACTCAATTTACATGGTTTTGCTCTTTTTTTCTCCTCTTGTATTATTGATGAACAGCAAACAGACTTTTGATTACAAATCCAATTTATTTTCTCTCATTTTCATCTTCTCCATCACCTACCATACTGAAATTATTTCTTATACAACATAAAAAATTCCATGGATAATGTGGAGGATGTAAGTGGCCTCCAGGAGATTAGTTTTGATGGTTTACCTGTCAGAAGAAGTATCATCCAAGGAGTTGACAATTTACTGAACTTAATGTCAAGGAGAGCCAGGTTCAAATTATACTTCTGATACTTAGGGGAAGCCCACACTCTATAGACCTAGTCCTAGTCATTCATTATAACTCAGATAGCAGTGTCAAATTGAAGATCATATTCCAATGTCAGGTCCTACATGAGACTGCCAGATTAAAATGTGGCACTTTTTCAACAGTTCAACATTTCTTTAATAAAAAATAGGAAGAATTTTTAATCCCCTAGGTTGCAGGAGGGATCACAAAAGATCCAATAGACCATGTCCATCAAATAAAATTTAAAAGTTTTCACATGGTTTTGATTGCCTTTTAGAGACCGTACCATAAAATCATGTATGCATACACTTTAAAAAAAACTTTGAATAATGCACTGTTTTCTGACTTTACTGGAGTATTTCTTCAAGATTCTTCAAGGTTTTTTTTTTCATGTTTAACTGAAAGTATTTAAGATTTTAAAAGCTAACAATGAAAGATATCTTCACAAATTTCTAGAAAAGTAAAAACCAACATAGAGATTCAAATAACTCTTGTTAGCTTGATAAGTCTTCAGACATTGACTTAGCAATTTCAAAATCATGATCTTCTAAGTCAATGTCTGAAGACTTATCAAGGTAACAAGAGTTATTTGAACCTATATGTTGGTTTTTCCTTTTCTAGATATTTGTGAAGATATGAACTCTCTTTACCAAAGTCAATCATAGTTCGTTGCTTCCTTTCTAGAGAAGGGTTAAGGAGTTATCTAGGATCCATAGAAGGTAAAATTCATGCTCAGAGTAGTTTAGCTACTAGGAGTTAGGGATATAATTTGAATTCAGATTTGAATTCATGATTCTAGATCCAATAGGTTATCAGCATAGACTTTTGTCGTACTGATACAACGTTATTCCAATTTTCCAAATGTCTGAGAATTTCCTGAAAAACTTCAAGAATTATCTGAAGGCAGCTAGGTGGCACAATGGATAGAGCACTGACCTTGGAGTCAGTAGAATCTGAGTTCAAATCTGGCCTCAGATACATAATACTTACCTAGCTGTGTGACCTTGGGCAAATCACTTAACCCCATTGCCTTGCAAAAAAAATGAATTATCTGAGACTGTATTTTCATTTTGCAAATGAAGAAATTGAATCCTAGATCAAATAAATGACTTGACAAGATCATGCAATTATCAAGCGTCAAGATAGAATTCAAACTTGCATCTTCTTCATTTTATAGCAGAGGAAACTGAGGTTCAGAGAAGCAATGTGATTTGTCTACTAAAGTTGGATAGATAGTTAATGGCAGAGGTAGAACCTAAGGTTCTTACTCATAGTTCTGTATGTATGTACTGTCTTTTGAATCTCTCTTAATAAAATGAATGAAATGGAAAATCATACCTATTAAATTCATTTTGTTGTACCAGATAAGCATTTACCTCAGTATGCTCACCCTTTTTCAAATGAAACTCAGTAGGCGTAACATTAGCCTATCCTTACTTAACTAGGACAAAAGATATTGAGAATAAGATAGGGCCATTGTGTTTGAAAATGGGTACATGCACATGTGTGTGAGTTGCATGTAAGAAAATATTAGAAAATTTTATTTTTCATTATTTCTTCTCCCAGTTCTGGAACTCATTCTAGAAAATATCACTGAGTGATGCCTTTAGTTTCTTAGTGTCTTCTGTGTAAGACAATCCATGAATCTATGCTTCCTGCTTAAACACAGCAAGACCAGTTACATTAAACTTTTAAAGGGAACCTATCATGTAAGACATCATATCATTAACACCCATTCTCCTTAAAAAGGTCAAAGTGCTTTGCTGAGAACAAGAAGACATGAGCCGTCTATGAATTCTATAGAAATGGTTATTGTGAAACTCCATGACTGAATTGAAAAAGAGCAGGCCCAAGAGAAATTCTTTGAAATTAGGACATGTTCTATTTTTCTGGAGCTCAATGTCCTTACCTGCAAAATGGACTGAACAACATCTGAAGTTCCTAGCTTCTGTCCCACAGACAAATGTGGTGGGTTTTTTTTTGTTTGTTTGTTTTTCCTTTGCTAAATTACTAGAAGTGTTCTGTAGTGCAGAAGTAGTCAGAGCCATCTAGGTCCAGTGGCCGGATATGAATCACAACAACTGGAAATGGCCCTGGATGCAAGGCAATCAGGGTTAATGACTTGCCCAAGGTCATACAGGTAGTAAGTTATCAAGTGTCTGAGGCTGGATTTGAACTCCCATCCTCCTGACTCCTAGGTCAGTGCACTACCCACTGCTCCACCTAGCTGCCCAAGTAATTCAAATATTGGTGACATAAGAGCTAAAACACTGTCAGTTGATAAATACGACAATGTTTTATGAAGGATATGGCATTGGATCTGAATCTGTAAAAATGTTTTAAGTTTTCCAGATACTCATGATGAATGAGAGTATTCATATATTTTCCATAAAGTCTTAATGAACTAGTTGGAACTCTATACTGTATAGACAAAAGCTAGGACTTTGGGGTCTTGGATTATAGACTCAAAAACCCTCAGATATCTTCCCAAAGTTTTAAGAACATAAATCCAAATCTTGGCCACTTTTAAAAATCCCTTTCTAAATTACTTCAAGGTCCAAATCTTTGGGCACCACCATTCCAATATTTTTCCATCACAGAAGACTATTAAGTTGGGTATTGGCTTATGAACAGAGACACTGATACTAGTTAATCAAGGAACTATCTCTCTGAATGTTTTCTGAAATGATAGAGTCATAATCTTAGAATTCATCACAGATTATGAAAAAATGGTGAATTACTGTTACATATCCCACAGAGTCTATAGGAATGTTTTTCAATCCAAGATTTCTTCCCAGATCTGTCTTAACACCAAGGTACTATGAGTAAATGTGTGAATGAAAGAAATGGAAAAGAATAAAAACAGTGAAAGCTCCAATATAGTCAGTCCCCAGGAGAATCACAGCCTTTTTAGATCATGAAAACTCAATTTCCATCATTTCATTGGTCATAAATCAGTGTTCCTGTTTCTCTTTCTTCACATAAAGACTTTTAATAAGCATACTGAGGATGTAGGAGGTGGCCAAATGTTGCCACTTAGGCTGATTTCTAATAAGCCATTTGGAATGTTCACTGTAGTCTCTCTCTCTCTTCCTCCCTCTCCCTAATCCCACCATTCTCTCTCTTTCTCTCCCTCTCTCTTTCCAGTCACACTGTAGAACTGCTTAGATGAAAGAGACACACAGGCACTTTGCAAATGACTGGAGAGCTAAAGTCTAGAAACTCTCAGCAGAATAGATGAAGGGACATAGAGAGTTCATTTTTATACTAAGACTGCCTGAGGGAGAACCTCTTCAATTAAAAATACTTTTGATTCCAAGCCAAATGGCCCAAGATGCTTGCCTAAAAATATACTAAAATTGAGGAAAGGCAAGTTCTCCATCCTGGAGAAAATTGTCAATGGAAAACAGTTACTTGGGTTTTTCCAAAGACAAGTAATAAAAGAGAAATAGGGTGCCCATTATGAGTTTAGTGCTGGAGGGGGGTCATCCGATGTTTTCAAGCCATCTTCAGGATTTTTTTTTAATGTGACCAGAGTTGAAAATTACAGGAGGAAAAATAAAGGACAAACCATGGATTTTTTCACTGTATTATATTTTCTGAAACCAGACTATATATTATTAGACTTATTCCCTCTTGGTTCACAATTGAAGAAAGATGACTCTGGTATTTGGGGATAATGTTTACAGCTGTTAAAGAATATGTGAATGTATGGTAAAAGACAAGCTAATACAACACCCAGGCTTCAAAACTCAAAGAATTAAAGAAATATGGGCAAAATGACTAGCATATTATTCCACCCATTTTCAAAGTCTTTACTCTAGAAGTTGTGAGGAACTAGTTAAAATAGGATATATCCTTAACAAATAAGAAATTAGGTCAACAAACATCTCAAACATGGAGGTCATTCCATTATTGGCTACTCTTCAAAAGGGGAAGCCAGCATTTCATTACAAGGTTAGAGGTAGGACAGTACATCCTTGGGGATGAGGAATTCGTCCGGGTAAGAGATGCATTTAACCTTAGATCTGAGACATGGACTTCAGAAAAGACATTGAAGACTCCCTGAAGATTTGGAGGAAGTCAAAACACTCACAAAAGAATGAGAAAAAGGTGATCATGGAGGGTCTGGAACAAATGTTTAAGATCACAGTGTGCTTTCTCGATTCCCTGCTATCCCCCAAGAGGCCACAGAAAAAAAAGGGGAATTATAAAAAGTAGGTCCTAGCAGCCTTCTCACACTGGAAGATCTTTTTACCCCTGCAAATCCATCCTATGATTGATGAGCTCCTCTAAGAATCTCCATTCGGAAGATGTGCCCAAGCCAGTCATGTTCACATCAGTCCTCTTGTGATCCTGTTCCTTCTTCTCCAGACTTCTCCATGCTCCTGAAGGATCAGGCTTCTCACTCCCTTTCAGCTCTATTTGATGTATGGTCCCCTAATAGAATGTAAGGTCCTTAAGGGAAAGAGGAGAAATATCTTTCATTTTTGCTTGCATCTTCTCACAGTGTCTGGAATACCATAAGAACTGAAGAAATTCTTTTTGAGTTCTTACCCTCTTGAATATACCAGGAAAATCCAAAGAAGGCGTAAGAACATCCCTCCAATTTTTAGCTTTATATTTTACATACATCATTATTATTTCTTGTTTTTTGCTTTCAATAAAAATAAATAAAATGAATAGGAAAAAATAATTAGGAAACCAACTAATCAATATTCAGGAAATACCTTACATCCATCAAAATTACACCATTTATACATGAAACCATTAGTTATAGGAAATGGAAAATATTGAACACTTTAAATAAGTTCACTTATTGTGATAGTATACCTTCCAGGAATGTCTAAATAGATGATGAGGTTAATGCATGCATTGCCAAAGCTGCTCAGTGTTTGGGAGTTTCCAAAGTGTGGGAGAGAAGAAGGTTTATACTGCCTACCAAACTAAAAGTCTACAGCCCTGTTGTGCTAATCTCATTGCTGTATGTCTGTGAAACCTGGACAGAATCTGGCACCTCACCAAGAAACTGAATCACTTCCATTTACATTGTCCTAGGAAGAATATGAAAATCATGTGGCAATAGAAAGTTTCAGATAATCAAGTCTTTTCACAAGCTGAACTTCCAAGCCTTCAAACCCTACTTCATAAAGCACAACTCTGATGCTTTGGTTACCTTGTTCAAATGCCAAATATTTGTTTTTCTAAAAGACTATTTTCTGGAGAACCCATGCAAGGTAGGAGCTGATATGATGGTCAGATGGCTTTTTGTCTTTCATTATAAAAGAAGACAAAGTGACAACACTATGTTCAGACAAATTACAGTGTGTCCTCCTGTAGCTGATCAGACCAATATGACTTCAGAATGCTCTACTACAGATCAGGCACAATTAGTCCATGTGAATCCCTAGGTTGGGTACTCTAAACGTACATATGTCACATTTCCTTTGAGCTATTTCAAAGGAAGAAGCCTTCCTCATAGAATGCAGCATCCTCACTGATGAGGGCACACCATGCTGCAAGGTCCTATGCCAGTGTCTCCTATGGTATAAAATCAAATTTAAAATTCTTCAGTAAGACCTTCAGGATGTCTTGCTATTGCTTCTGCTGACTCCCTTGTAAGTGCTTGCCCTATATGAAATCTCCATAAAATATTTTATTTTTGTTTTATTTAGGCAAGCATACGTCTGGCATTCTAACAATGTATCTAGCCCATCATAGTTACACTCTTTGTAGTTATGTTGGAAAGCTAGGTAATTCAGAAGGACCTCAGTATCTAGTATAGCCTCCTGCCAGGTAAGTTTCAGAATCTTCCCAAGACAGTTTAAATGGAAACAATTCAGTTTCCTGGCATGATGCTGGAAGTCTGATCCTCTTTGAAAATGAAGGTTTAGCATCATCATTAGAATGTCTAGATTTCACAGGTATATAGTAATGAGGTCAATACAACTACCATGTGGACCTTCAGTTTGGTAGTCTGTCTAATAACTCTTTGCTCCCACACTTTCTTTTGGAGTCTCCCAAAGACTGAACTAGCTCTGACAATGTGTGTCAAACCCATTATCAATATGTACCTCCTTGGAAAAACATTGCCAAGGTAAGTGATCTTTCCCACAGTACTCAAAGCTTCTCCATTTGCTGTAATCAATAATGCCACAGGATGACAGAGGCTGGCTGAGGGAGTACCTGTGTTTTCTTGGTGTTAATTTTTACACCCAAGTTAGAACAAGTAACAGGGAATCAATCTGTACTTTGTTGCACCTCACCTTCAGAGGCTGCACTGAATGCACAATCATCTGAAAAGAGACCATGCACCAACCCTCCCTCCATTCTGGTCTTGGCTTGAAGCCTTTTCAAGTTGAAGAATTTGATATCAAAGCAGTAGCTGACCTTGAGGCCATGTTCATCCTCAGTGAAGACATTTGATAACATGCCTTAAAATATCATGCTAGGGCAGCTAGGTGGCACAGTGGATAGAGCACCAGCCCTGGAGTCAGGAGTACCTGAGTTCAAATATGACTTCAGACACAATAATTACCTACCTGTGTAGCCTTGGGCAAGCTACTTAGCCCCATTTGCCTTGCAAAAACCTAAAACAACAACAACAACAACAAAAACATCATGCTAAAAGTATGGTAGCAAGGACACATCCTTTTTTTCATTCCACTGATGACTGAGAAATCTAAAGAGCATAACCCAGTGTCCAGGCATGCATGCCATTATGGATCTGACATACAATACTGACAAACTTCTCCAGGCAAACAAATTTTAACATAATTTTCCATAAACCATCATGATTGATGGTATCAAAGACCTTGGTCGGGGTTAAAATCTTGTATATAGACCACTTTTCTGTTGCTGACATTTTTCCTGGAGTTGTCAGGCAGCAAATAACATACCAACCATTCACTGAAACTTCTTCTTGAGTTGGAACTTCAGGTAGGGACTGATTGACTTCAAATTTAGGTAAATAGTCAATGGCCTCTACATTGATTGATGACAGTCTGTAAAAAACACTATGAAAGTGTTCAACCCATCTCTCTAGGATCATATCCCTATCACTAATCAATGTGGATCCAACCTCACTGAATAACTGAAATGTACCTTATATCTTTGGCCCCATAAATAGCCTTTTAGCATTTTGGTTTGCTACTGTTTTTATAAAATTAAATTTCATTGGCCTTCTTACTGAGCCAAGAGACCTGCATCTCTCTAAGATTCACTTGTACTTTATTTTTGATGGAATCAAATGTTGCCTTCTTATAAAAGAATTATCCTTCTAGTAAACCTTTTGGAGTCCTTGTTTTTCATTTAGCAACCTATGTATTTCCCCATGATTTTCATTAGATCGCTGTTGTTTGCTATTGTTCTGGTCAGATAAGCAAATGTAGTACTTTACATTAGATCTCTGAAGCTGCCCACTCTTTTTCAGCTTTATTTGTTGGCAACTGCGTGTTGGTTCAGTTTTCCCTCCCTGTTATTAACAAACTGTTCCTGCTCAAAAAGACATTCTAATCTCTTTACACTAAGTCTTCTATTATTCATTTTCCTTGGGGTTGCTACTTTGATTGAATGTGAATATTTAGCTTAGAGACGATGACTCTGTGTTCCATCCAGCACTTTGCACCGCACATTGCTTTTGTCATTCTCACATCCTGCCTGTCTCTTCTCCTTCCAATCACATAGTCTAATAGATGCCAAACCTTGTTACAAGGGTGCATCCAGGAAGTTTTATTGCATTTAGGTAAATGGAAAACAATGCTTGTGATGAGAAGGTCATGAGATGTGCAAATCTTCAGCAGAAGATGATAAGCAGAAGAGATACAAAAACACTCCCAAGGTCTCTCTGAAGGACTTTGGAATTGATTGTTCGACATGGGAGACACTGATAAAACATTACCCAAAATAGCATGCCCACATCAAAAAAAAAGCACTATGCTGTATGAGTGAAAGAAAATTGCAATACTAAAAAGAAAATGCAGATGAACAGATTTAGAGACATCTCCCCTTGGAATGTTCGTATGGATGGTCTGTACCTCATCTGTGGTAGAACCTTCTCAGCTCATATTGACCTAATTAACCACAGCTGGACACACTCTACCTTAACTGCAACATGGTGGTGCCATTTGGTCCTCATCTAGAAAGAAGGACAACAGCTAATCAACTTATGGGGTGAGTCATAGATCTTTAGGGATGATATTTTGTGCAAACTTTTCTTTAACAAACTACCTTCATAAATATGCCCTTTACCTCTTTCTGCCTCAGTTTACTCAACTGTAGAATGAGTATAATAATAGAACCCATCTCTAAAAGTAGTGAAGATAGAATGAGATCTGTACATATTTTCATACAATGTCTAGCAAATAGTAGGTACTTAAAGCTAGAATGAGATCTGTAGAGATTTTCATATGTCTAGCAAATAATAGGCACTTAATAAAGTTTTATCACTTTTCACAGTTTTATTATCTTTACGAATCACACTATTTTATTTTGTTTAATTCCTGTCTAACAGTTATTCTCTTTGGTCGGTAAAAGAGTAGAAAATTAAGAGTTCAACATCTTAGTCTTCTCTGTCATCAGTTATCATGATCCTATCTTTTTCATGGAGTGATCCTGTTTTCTTTTTCACTTTCATTCAACATTACAAAATCAATAAACAATAAAGAAATTAGCAAAGGTATTCATTAAATTTATAAAAACATTTAAAAGAAATTAACACATGATTTATAAATTATTCTAAAAATTGAGAAAATAAAATTTTATTTCATGTATAAGTTAGAATTAGAAGTTAGAATTCAATCAAGCTTATTATTAGGAAAACTATTAACATAATCAGATTAAAAGCAAAAACTAGTCAGTCCATTGGTTATAATAAAAGGTATAGAGTAGAGGAAATATTTAACAAAATACAATACTCATGTATATTACAAATGCAAAAAAGTGGTAATAAAAATAATGGTCATAGAAAATACATTTTACTAAGAAAAAGGAATAATTCTAAACTGCAAAAGAAATGAGGTATCAAACATCCCCCTCATATACAGGTACAAATCAAAGATGTTCCCTCTCCTTAATATTATCTAACTTCAAAATACTAGCAAAATCAAGGGAAAATGAATGAAACAAATACTAGTCAAGCAGACAAAAATATGCTTATCTGCAAATAACTTCTTGACTTTTTGAGTATGACTGATTAGATCAGTGCTCTGAACTTGGTAAAGCAAATCTTACAAATATCTTATTTTATTTTCAGAACAATCCTTGGAGGGAGGTACAATTGTCTTCATGTAAAAAAAGATGAAGAAACTGAAGCAGAAAGAAGTTAAATGACTTGCCAAGGATCACATGATAAGTAAAGGTCTGAGGCTGTTTTCAGGTGAACATAGTTCTACCTAACTCTCTATTCATTGTTCTGTCCCTGATTCTCTTCAGCTGCCTCTGATACAGAGAATCAACTAATGTACTGAAATAATGATTTAATCAAGAAACATGCAGAATGAATCTATAAAGTCACCTATATTCCTATTTAGATACAATAAAAAAGAATATATGATAGTGAAACTCCATTTGAAACACAACAGAATGAACAAAATGCCTTAGTCCATAAACCAATAAAATTAAAAATTTAATAAATATAATTATAAATTTTCATTTATGGAAATCAAATTATTTTAATATTATTTAATATTATTTAAATTATTACTGTTGTTATTAAATATTAAAATTATTAATAAATATTATTAAAATGATACTACCACGATAAACTCATCAATTCAATATATTTTGGGGGAGGACAGTTACTTGATGGATCTGGATAAAATAATAAGAAAACTAGATGAATAACAGAATTGTGAGAAAAATATTAAATAAAAATATTAATTCATAATAAAAGTATGTTAAAATCCCAAAGTATATTTATAAAGCAGCAATCATCAAAACTATTTACTATTTATTTAAAAATAGAAAAATCAAGCAGAGTATATTAGCAATAATCAGGGGAAAAAAGCCTCAAATAATCTCATGTTTGATAAGTGAAAGATCATAAACAAATGGGAAAACTAGAAAGTAGTTTGGCAAAACTCAAATTGAGATCAGTATCTTATATGAAATCAAGTTCTTGGTAGTTTGATTGATATGGCACTGAAATAGTAAATTAATTTATGTAGAAATGTAATTTTATTATGTTAGTTTGGTATATCCTTAAGTAATTGATATTGTTTCAATTACTTAGATCTGACTTTATTTGTTTAAAAAGCATTTTGCAACTTTGTTAATAATGTTCTTGGGTTTTCCTTGGCAAGTAAAATCCCATATATTTATATTGTCTACAGTTATTTTAAATGGTATTTCTGCTTCTATCTCTTTCTTCTAGGCTTTGTTGCTAATATAAAAATGTTTCTGATTTAAGTTGATTTATTTTATATCTTGCAACTTTCTGAAGTTGTTATTTCAAGTAGATTTTTAGTTGAATCTCTAGGATTCTCTAAGTATAATATATGAAACCAAAAAGTAATAGTTTTGTTTCCTTGTTTTCTATTCTAATCTTTGAATTTTTTCTCTTATTGCTAAAGTAAATGTTTCTAATATGATAATAAATAATAGTGCTGACGGTGAGAATCCTTGTTTGCCCGTGATGTATTTGTTAAGGTTTCTATCTTATCCTCATAATATATTACACTTGCTGTAGGTTTTAGTTAGATACTGCTAATCATTTTATGGAAAACAGAATATGCTTTCTAGTGTTTTTAATTGAATGAGTATTGTATTTTGTCAAAAGCTTTTTCTGTATTCATTGAGATAATCATATGATTCTTATTAGTTTTATTACTGATATAGTCAATTATGCTGACAGCTTTCTGAAGACTGAATAAGGAAGCATTCTTGGAATAAATCTCATTTTGCTGTAGGGTATTATTCTGGGCATAAATTAATTTACTCTCTTTGCTAATATTTTATTTTAAAATTTTGCATCAATGTTCATCAGGATAGTTAATCTTTAATTTTTTTCTCTGTTTTGACTCTTAATAGTTTAGGTGTCAGTACCATATTTGGGTCATAAAAGGAATTTGGTATTTTTCCAAATAATTTGTATAATATTGGAATTACTTGTTCTTTAAATTCTCTTGTAAGTCCACTGTACCCCTGGAGATTTTTACTTAGGCTATTCATGCCTTGTTCAAATTCTTTTTGCTAAAATAAGATCATTACTATATTTTATTTCCTTTTCTATTAATATATATAATTTACATATTTTGAGATATTCTTTCATTTCATTTATGTTGTCAGAATTATTGCCATAAAATTGGCAAATGGATCATAATTATTGCTATAATTTCCTCCTCATTGATAGCAAATTTATCCTTTTTATTTCTGATCCTGAAAGACTAATCCATTTTATTGGTTTTTCTCATAAAAATAATTCTTGGTTTTATTTATTTGCTCAGTAGCTTTCCTGTTTTCAGCCTTTCTTTTTATTTTTCTGAATTTCTAATTTCAATTTAATTGGGAATTTTTAATATGCTCTTCTTTTAGATTTTTAGTTGCATGTTCAATTCATTGATCTTTTTTCTCTATTTTATTTATATAAGCATTAAGAGATCTAAAAATTTCCCAAATAACTTCTTTGCTTGCATCCCAAAATGTTTCATTATTGTCATTCTCTTTGGTGAAATTATTCATCTTTGCCATGATGTTATGACTCCCTAATACTTTAAAATTAGATTAATTTCCAAATAATTTTAGTCTATCTTTCAACAACCTTTTATTACATGTAATTTTCTATTGCATTATTATCTGAAAAGGATGCTCTGTCTTTCTGCAGTTGATTGAGAGACTTTTTATGCCCTAATACATGATCAATTTTTGGGTAGGTGCCATTTAATACTGACCAAAACCTAGCCCCATTCATTTTCTCCAGAGGTTCATTATTTCTAACTTTTATAATATTCTTTGATTTCTTTTTTTTATTTTACCAGGTATTATATATAATGAAGATAAGATAGAAACCTTACCAAAAATATCAAAGCTAAACAAGGATTCTCAGTGTCAACACTATTATTTAATATCCTATTCATAATGTTAACTTTAGCAATAAGTGAAAAAAATGAAAGATTAGAATAGAAAACAAGGAAACAAAACTATTACTTTTGCTTAGATTTATCTAGTTATAAGAATGGAGCTTAAGGTCTAATATAATTTTACTATCTATTACTTTCTGCAACTTAGATGACATCTTTTTAAAATTTTAATATTATATTACTTTGTGCTTTTAAGCTTAGTGCTGATATTATTTCATTGCATATGATACCTTTTAGCAAGATGCATTTTCCATTCTCATCCTTTTAAATTAGGTCTCTTATTGGTTTTGCTTTGTTTGAGATCAGAATTATTACCTCTGGTTTTTTTTTAACTATAGCTGAAGTTTAATATATTCTTCTCGTCTTTTACCTTGGTTCGGTGTGTGCCTCTGTGTTTCAAATGTGATGCCTGTAAAATATATTATTGTTTTTAATCCATTCCACTATTTACTTTTGTTTTCTGAAAGCTCACATTATGATTACTAACTGTATTTCCCCTCTATCCTATTCCCCCTCTCCATTTTTATACTTTTCCCTCTTCTTTCCCCATGTCTCTCCTACCAATGTTTACTTTTGGTCTAGTTGCACTTCTGCTCTCTGTACTGGAGCTTGAAATTTATCTATTGCACTGTGACTAGAGGTCTTACAGTTGACCTGGTGTGCTGGAAGCTTGCTGAACCAGGGCTAGTAAATCTTTGTTCTGATCTTTGCTGTGGTTAAGAGTCTCTGCTTGTATTTTTGGACATTGTTTTCTCTGGACATTTTTACCCAAATGGACAGACATTTCCTAAATTTATCTAAGTTGTCTTGGGCTAGAAAATTGTTTCATTCTATCTTTTTATAGATTCAGTCACTCCAGGAGCTGAATGTGAAGGTATAATGTACTATAAAGATGGAGTTAATGAGCCAGAAAGGAAAGGGGAGGCAGAATGGGCTGAGTTATTTCATTTAAAAGAGGAACGAATATAATTTTGCGATGGAGTGGAAGGGGAGGGAGGTGAGAGGGGGGAATGAGCCTTCATTCTCATCAGAAGAACTCAAAAAAGGAGATAACATACACAGTCAATTGTGTATAGAATGTTATTGTACCCTAGAGGAAAAAAAGGAGAGGAAAGGGATGAAAGAAATGGACAGGGTAGAGGAGGGTGTAGGTGAAAGAAGATGTGGGGGGATTGTGTGATATGGTAGTCAGATACAATGCACTTTTAAGGAGGGATAGAGTGAAAGGAAAGAAATAATAGAATAAATGGGAATGGGAAGGAATAGAATGGAGGGAAGCTATAGCAATAGCAGCTAGCAATAGCAACTGTGGGAAAAAAAATAATGAAGCAACTCCACTGATGGACTTATGATAAAGAATCTGATCCTTCCCAGAATCCATGGTATCTGAATACAAAATGAAGCACAGTTTTTTTCCTGTCACTTTATTTTTCTTAAGATTTCTCTATCTTTTTGGGGCGAGGCATTATGTTTATCTTTAACAAGACTATTTCAGTAATGTGAAAAAAGTAATAAATAAATGTACTTCCGAAAACAGATTCTGTCACTACAGAATTCTTTTTGTCTTTTTTAATTGATATTTTATTTTTCCAAATACATGTTATGAAATATTTTTAAATATTCATCCGTATATGTATATATATGCACATTTTTAAGTTACAAAATTTCCTTTCACCCTCCCTTCCCACTCCCTTCCCTTCAAGGAGCAGCCAGGTTCACATTGTACATACATATTTTTGATAAACATGTTTAAAGATTAGTCATTTTCAGTATGAGGAATTAGGATTAAGGGAAAGAGATACATAAGAGATAAGTTTCATAAAGTGTTGATCAGATGCTGAAGGGGTTTTTTTTGTTTTGTTTTTCTTCCTCTGGATGGGAATAACATAATCCATAGCAGGTCTAATACAGTTGTCCTAGCTCTCTGAATTGCTGAGAGGAGCTGCTTCCATCAAAGTTGTTGTTGTTAATACATTGTTCTCTTGGTTCTGCTCCCTTTGCTCAGCATTAGATTCTCTAAGTCATTCCATGCTTTTGTAGACTCCAACCATTTATGGTTTCTTATAGAACAATAATATTACATAGTATTCATGTACTATAACTTGTTTAGTCACTCCCCTATTGATATGCATCCCCTCAATTTCCAATTCTTTACCACTACACAAAGAGCTGCTATGAATGTTTTGGAACATGTGTGACTTTTCCCATTTTTCATGATTTGTTCTGGATTGAGACCTAGTATTAGAATTGCTAGGTCGAAGGGTATGCACAGTTTATTGTTCTTTGACCATACTTCCATCTTGCTCTCCAGAATTGTTGGTTCCATTCAGAACTCCACCAGCAATGCATCAATGTCCCAATCCTACCACAACCTCTCCAACATTGATCATTTTCCCCTTTTTTCTCATCTTAGCCAATCCAATAGGTATGAGGTGATTCAATTTACATTTATCTAACCAATAATGATTTAAAGCATTCTTTCCTTATGATTGTATATAACTTTGATTTATTTATTTATTTGAAAATTATATTCATATCTTTTGATCTTCTTGACACTTGATTCAATGTTGTTTCTGGAAGAGCTCAGGTAAGATCTTGACTTCTCTTCAACATTGCGACTCCATTCTTTGTTTAACTGATTTTTTTAAAAAAATCTTTTTAAAAAAAGATTTCTGAGTAGGACAGAGGAAAGATATATATGAAGAAGAAAATGAGATTAAAAACAATAAACATAAAATTAAAGCAAGCATTATTTCATGTTTTGTGTACAGTTAGACAAAATTCTAGGAACTCTTAATTCTTTTTCTTCTGTATTGTTTGTCTTCACATAATTTTTCATAGTAATCTTCCCTGATCTGATTTAGTTCCTATGATTAGAGCTATGCTTTCTTTGAAACTTCCTATTTTTAGTCTCCTCAAATATTAGGTCTGTGATTCTGTTCTTAGATTCTGCTATTTTTATTAACATATAAACATATTAACATATTCAAAGGACACATTATTTCTGTGTTCCACATCTATAAGAATCAGATATAGGAAAAAAATAAATTCAACTCTCCCATTTGAATGAGGGGAAACAGTAATGCAGACAGCATTTGATTAATCTTTAATAGATGGGTAGAATTTTTGACAGATGACAGTAATAGGTATTCTAGGTGAAGGAATCAGGATAAGCAAAAACAATGAAGTCAACTTAAAGTGGGGCATTGGATAGAGTTCTAGGTTTGGAATTATGAAGCTCAATCTTCCTGAGTTCAAATCTCATCTCAGACACTTATTAATTAAACGACCCTAGGTAAGTCATTTAATCCTGATTGTCTCAGTTTCCTCATCTATAAAATGAGCTGGAGAAAGAAATGGTATATTTACCATGAAAATGTTAAATGGAATCATGAAGTGTTGGACATGACTGAACAACAACATTTTAAAGTGCTGGGTAGATTCTTCACCAAATTTTTTAAAGTCTAATCAGATACACAGCTAGGGGGAAGAAGATTACTAGTTTTTCAAGGTGGAAAAGAAGAGCCATTAGCTCAGATCATAAAGAGAGGGAAGTTTTATATATTCTTTTCCACTGCCCTTATTGCCAAAGTATCTCATTGTCTTTTACGGATTTAAATTTCTTTATTAACATAATGAGGGACAAGTGACTTCAATACATAGTTTGTGTTAGACCTGTCTTGTGTTGCTTAGTGTGATTATGGGGTTAGGAGTCCAGTGAAGTGGGTTCAATTGGAGTAGCACTGGCTTGGAGTTTACCTGCCAAACTTGACTCTAGGTAGAATATGAACTGTGATGATTGAGGCACCAAATACAAGATAAATTTTCTGGAATACGGCTCTGATAATGCATGTATTAATCCTTGAGTATCTTTGAGTTTAGATATCTTCTAATTTCTTCATCTATATAAGCAATTTCTTATTGGACTCTCAGAACCTTTTTAATAATGAATATTTTCTAAATCATATGAAGACAAAAATAATATTTCTTTGGAATTCATATGGTTCTATGCCTTGTTTTATTCAAGATAATAAAGTCTAAATTGAAAATTGAAGTGAAAATTCAACACAAATGCACACAAAATATTTTATGTATTTATAATATATGTTTATGTGTATATATATTATATGTAACATATATAATATATATGTATATACATTAAGAGCATATTTTATTTATAACGTGCTAGATTAAACTTTGTAATATATTTTTTATTGGTCCTTTGTTCTCAAAGAGGACCATTGCATCAGGGAGGTGATGCCATGTCAAGCACATGAATTGAATTTTGAGTGAGATGATGCTATGCCAAGTCACCAGCCTTACTTTCTCCTCCAGAATCATTTGGATCCAGTAGTCAGATAGGAGTCAGGATGACTGGAGATGACTTGGGAAGCAAGGCAATTAGGGTTAAGTGACTTGCCTAAGTTCACACAACTAGTGAGTATCAAGTATCTGAGACTGGATTTGAACTCCCATTGTCCAGACCCCAAGGTCAGTTCTCTATTCATTGTGCTACCTAGCTGCCTCCTTAAATTTTGTAAATACAAAGGTAAAAGAAAATGAAGTTCCCACCCACAAGTAGCATATAGTCTAATAGAAGAATGAGACAAAAAATACAGTTAGGGACAAATGAGTGAAAGTTGTCATTTTGTTACATTATGGGGTAATGGAAATATCAATTTATTGTACCAGTTCCACCATTTTATGACTTTGGACAAATAAATAACTCAAGCCTTGTTAACCTTAGACCCCTGACATGTAAAATTATTCCATCCTAAATCAACTCATAGCATTGTTTTAAGGATCAAATCAGATCAAATTAGATCAGGGGAAAATCATAAAAGTAATCTGTCCAGCTACTGATAAGATCTTTGACAAAGTCTTACATTGGGGCATTAGGTAAATAAATATGTCCTAGATGATAATATGTGTAAATAGACATAATTAAATAAATTCAAAAGTCATCAAAATAGTCATAAAGACTTTTGATTAGTAAGTCAGAGTTAACACTCATGAAGGCTTCCAGTAGAATGCTCCAGCAATTTGTCCTCAACATTGTTTTTTTTTTTTTTTGGTTTTATCAGTAGTTTCAATAATTACTTGGCTGGAAGATGCTAAGCTGAGATGCATGCACTACACCCCAAAAGATTTTGTCATGTTAGAATAAAGAACCAAATTTAACAAGACAAATTGTATTAGGGATACATTCTCAGACCTGCATTCAGGATATTAAAAACTGAAGGGGAAAAAAAAGAAAACAGAAAGTGGAGCTCATAATCTTTAGAACTGATAGTGCAAAGGAGTATAGACTTTGGAAGCAAATAGCTTGGGTTCAAGTCTGACCTCTACTACTTAATGCTAGAATGATCATGGCAAGTTACCTAATCTCTCTGTACTTCTTTTATTTTGTAAAATAAGGGAAATTGTTCAGGAGCATTCATTCTGGTAATCCTCCCAGATTCAAATATATGAAAATGTGAACATTGTGAAATTTAATGGAAAAAAAACTCAATGAGTCAGCAGTAGGACAGGACAGACAAATTCAAAAAAAAATTAAAAATATGATTTTGGGGGCAGCTAGATGGTACAGTGGATAGAGCACTGGACATGGAATCAGGAGTACCTGAGTTTAAATCCTTCCTCAGACACTTAATAATTACCAAGCTGTGTGACCTTGGGCAAGCTACTTAACCCCATTTACCTTGCAAAAAATCTAAAAAAAATATGATTTTGACTGGTCAGCTAAGTGACTCAGTGGATAAAGCACTGGGGTCAGGAAGACTCAGCTTCATGAATTCAAATCTGACTTCAGACATTTGCTGAGTGTCCCTGTTATTTAATCCTGTTGACCTCAGTTTCCACATCTGTAAAATGAGTGGGGAGGGAACTAGCAAGCCACTTTAGTATTTTAGGAAGAGAATCCCAAACAGACTCATGAAGAGTTGATCAAGACTGAAAAACAAATGAGCAACAGCAATAGCAATAGAAGCTTTTGAGAAGGAATGAATTCCTTCTCACTGTAGGAGTTAAAAAAATAGCTAAATAATTATTTCTCATTTATATTATAGAGGAGATTCATGTACAGCTAGATCTTGGCCTAACTAATCTTGGAATATCCTTCTGACTCTAAGATTTGAATATATATGAAAATAATTTTAAAACTATACTTTCTTTTGCAAATGAAAAATAATGCTAGTTGGCACTCGTGTGTGTGAGTGTGTGTGTGTGTGTGTGTGTGTGTGTGTGTGTGTATGTGCGTTTTATAGGTTAAGGGGGTGTGTTGTCTTTTCCAAATTAGAAACATTTGTGGAAGAAACAGATATTTTTAATGCTTTGGCTAATTGGGTCTTGGTATGGAACACTATGTTAGGAAATGATGTGCCCATGTTGAAGGAGTTTTAAAATATTGGAGCACATCTGTTATGTTGTTGAAGAAATATGTCAATAAATTAATTATTATTAATTGTGGAGTAGTAGACCATAAAGTTTTAGTGACCCTCTTTTGTGAACATGTTGCTGAACATATAATCTTTTAAAGAAATAACTAACCCAGCCCACTTGATGAGTGAGGAGTGAGGAGAGTTCTTGGTCCAAGTTTTGATAGAGAAAAAAGCACAGGACCATGGAAGAAAGACCTAAGAGAAAATGTACAAAGAAAGGAATGGATCAGGTGCACACAGAAAATCAAAATTGGGTTCTTTGATTCATGTTTAATAAATCCAGTTGATAGGACTTGGATCATAGGCAAGAACTCCTATGGGATGAACCCATTATATGAATGAATGTCCTGGATCTTGGATAAGTTCTGTGAAACTTATAGATGGAGTGGTGTTTTAGTTATTCAGAGTATGGAAAGCAATCACCTTTTTAAGACTATCCTGCTTCTCTATTATTGTCAATGAAAATCAATTGTCACTAAAGTCCACCATCATTTAAGAAGAGAGTTGGTAATGAAAATTACAAATAAAGATTCACATTTTCCTCTGTTGTTTTAATGTTATTGCTTCATTGCACTTAATTTTTTCAGAAAGAATTTATATTAATAACTCTAACAATGGTAAGAAAATCTCTGAGACACATTGGATGTGAAAATGACAATGTTGATTATTGTTAAATCATAAAAACTAAAAAACAAACCAGATAAATTGTCTAAGATCATTAAACAAGTACAGAAATAAAGACATTAAAAATTCTGGATCCTTTGTTCCACATTTCAAAGGCATACGATGAACTTGAGTTCATTAACAATAGAGTTATGGGGGGGGCGGAGCCAAGATGGAGGCATGAAGTCAGCATTTCCTGAGAACTCTGACGCCCCCCAACTCCCCAAAAAACAAAGGATGGCTCTAGCCAAAATTTAGCAGGGCAGAACACACAGAAAGACTAAGGGACACATTTTTGCAGTCCAAGATATCTTAGAACTTCTGCGGGAAAGGTGTGCTTCGCCAGGGTTGGAAAAAAAGCCATGGTGGAGCCTAGCCCAACCTAGCACAGCATAGCACAGCCTAGAGCAGCCCAGAGATCACCAGCAACAGCTTGAAGGGGTGGTGAGAGAACTCTGCTGTACCTGGGTGAGTGTGGAGTGAGGAGCACTGGCCACAGAATCTGCAGTGAGAATCTGGATAAAGCAGCCTGCACCCCTAGAGACTGTAAGGGAAGTCTGCAGAGATTTCTTTGCTTTCCCTGGGGGTAGAACTGTTTGCCTACACTGAGACCCAGGTTGCAGTTTGGGCTTCCATACTAAGATAGCTGGATCCCTTCTTAGCCTCAGGGCAGAGGGAAGTACTGGTCCATCTACATATCAAAGCACAGGCTAGAGAGCATAAGACCTTGGAGGAATAAAAGTCCCAGTAGGGTGTCCCCTAAACAAAACAACCCCCAAAGACTTGGAAGTGCTATAAATTAGTCTTGGGCTGAGGAAATGAGTAAACAGCAGAAAAAGAAGAATCTGAGCATAGAGAATTACTTTAGTCCCATGGAAGATCAAAACACATACTCAAATGATGACAAAGTTAAAGTTTCCATATCCAAATCCTCCAAGAGAAATAGAAAATGGGCTCAGACTATGGATGAGCTGAAAAAAGACTTTGAAAAGCAATTAAGGGAGGTGGAGGAAAAATTGGGAAGAGAAATGAGAGAGATGCACAAAAATCATGAAAACCAAATCAAAAGCTTGGTGAAAGATACACAAAAAATTACTGAAGAAAATAATGTTAAATCAGTTTAGGCCTAATAGAAAAAGCAAAATAAAAGGCACATGAGGAGAAAAATGCCTTAAAAAAATTGGTCAGCTGGAAAAGGAGATTAAAAAAAGCCCTCTGAATAAAATAACTCCTTCAAATGCAAAATGGAACTAAAGGAAGCTGATAAATTTGCAAGAAATCAGGAAGAAATAAAACTCTTCCAAAAAAGCCAAAAATTAGAAGAAAATGTGAAATATCTCATTGGAAAAACAACTGACCTTGAAAACAGATCCAGAAGAAATAATTTAAAAATTATTCGACTATCTGAAAGCCATGACCAGGAGAAAAACCTAGACTTCATTTTTCAAGAAATACAGCAAAATTACCCTGAGATCCTAGAAGCTGAGGGTAAAATAGAAATCAAGAGAATTCACCTGTCACCCCGTGAAAGAGATCCCAAAAGAAAAACTTCCAGGAATATTATAGTCAAATTCCAAAGTTCCCAAATCAAAGAGAAAATTCTAAAAGCTTCCAGAAACAGACAATTCAACTACTGAGACTCCATAGTGAGGATTACATCTACATTAAGGGCTCATGGGGACTGGAATATGATATTCCGGAAGGCAAAAGACCTTGGTTTACAACTGAGAATCAACTGTCCAGCAAAACTGAACATCCTCTTATGGGGAAAAGATGGACTTTCAGTGAAACGGGACTTTCAGACTTTCCTATTGAGACAACCAGAGCTGAGCAAAAAGTTTGATCTCCAAGTGCAGGATGCTGGTGAACCATAGAGGAAGTGAAAGAGAGAGACTAACTATGAGGAACTTGATGATGTTGAACTGTTTGTATTCCTGCATGGGAAAAAGATATTGATAACTCATATGAACTTTCTCATTTATAAGAGCTGTTAGAAGAAGCATACATAGACAGGACATAGGAAGGAGTGGAATATGATGTGGTAAAGGGATGGAGTCAATGGGTGATGGGGGAAAGTACATGGAGAAAGGAAAAGGAGGTGAAGAAGAAGCTGAGAGATTTCACATAAGAATCAAGAAAAAGCTTTTTTAATGGAGTGGAGAGGGGGAATGAGTGAACCTTCATTCTCATCGGAAATGCCTCAGGGGGGAAATGACATACACACTTAATAGGATGAGGAAATTGGTCTTGCCCTGAAGAAGGATGGGAGGAAAGGGATGGGATGAGGGGGAATGGGGGGCAGGGAAGGGGGGGAAAGAAGTGATAGAAGAGAGGGAAGATCAAGGGAGAGGGTACTCAGATGCAGCACACTTTTGGACAGGGCCAGGATGAAAGGAGAGAGAGAATAACATAAATGAGAGTGGGAAGAAATAGAGTGCAGTTACAGCTAGTAATAGCAACTTTGGGAAAAATATTGAAGCAGCTTCTCCGGTGGACTTATGATAAAGAAAACAACTCACCCCAGAGACAGAGCCATTGCAATTTGAACACTGACTGAAGTACATTTTTTTTCTCCCTCTCTCTATTCTTGAGGTTTCCCATTTTCTTGGAGGGGAGGGGGTTTATGTTTATTCTTATGTTTACTCTTATACATCAATGTATGGCATGGAAACAATGTAGAGACTCTCAGACAGCCTTCTGTGGGGGGGGGGGGAAGGGAGTGTGTGTGGGGGGGATTTTAGAATTCAGAGCCTTGCAAAAAATGATGGGTACATATTACTATTGTATATAATTGAAAAACAAATAAAATGTTAAAAATGAAAAAAAGATAGACTAAAAGAAGAATTTAGATTATGTGTTCTGTTCTAACAGATACTCCCTCCAACAGTACAAATTAAAACTGTCCATACCCTCTCATCATATGCTAGGGATATCCCTCCAAGTTTTTAAGAGCCTAGAAAGTTGCTTAAATTCTGCAGGTACCAATGGATTACAGGGGTTGTTTAGTACAGAAATGTCAAACACAAGACCTTCAGATTACAACACTCTTGAGCAAAAAGAAACTGTAACTGGTTATTGTTTAACAAAATATATAAAAATACAATAAAACATAATGTCATCTGTGCACTATAGGAATTCTTATGGATAGTAGTGGCTATACACAAGATAGGTTCAGAATTGTGATTTTCCTGTCCCTCAACATTGAGTCTTGTGAATCACGTTTTGTTGGGGATATGCCAAAAAGCTTTCTGATATCCACCATGAATTTCTTTATTGTTCTTTGGGTTACCTGATGACCATATGGCATCACTGGAAAGAATTGGTATTAGAAAGCTAGACTGTTATTTCTAGGAAAACATCAGGTTCATTAAAAGTATTGTGTAATTTTCTAAATGCAATCCTGACCACTTTGCTCTTCTTGTCCAATCGCAATCATTACTCACCTACACAGTATGTGTAACATATATTTATTGTTCTGTAGGATACATATTCAGCTATATATGTGAATTGTACAATAAACATTTTTTTATCCAAAAAAACCCGCAAGTATAATCCAATAGAATAAAATAGTATTCATAGTAAATAATTTTATATTTTCTTTGACTTTATAGTTTCAAATCATTACTACAATTCATTGAACCCCATGATAATTATGTATAGAATTATATTTCTAAACTAAACGAAGTTTAGATATATCATGAAAGATTACTATCTAGTAGTAATTATTTTATAAAACTTTTCATTTATTTCTGTAAGAATTATCCTTAGGTAGAACAACATGAGACACAGAAATGCAATGTCCTTTTTTCCTATGGCCTTATTTGGAAATCCTTTTCCATTATCTATTTCTTCCAGTGTCCATACTTCAAATAGTAATTTTACTGCATTGTTTTAATTTCTCTATTCCATAATGCTTATATAGCTATGGGGTATAATGGATAGAGTACTGGGATTAGTGTAGGGAAATTCTAAGTTCAAATCAACCTCAGACACTTGTTACCTGTGAGGTCTTGGGCAAGTCACTTAATTTTTATATGCCTTGGTTTTATCAATTGTAAAATGAAAATAATAATAATAATAATAATAATAATAATAATAATAATAATAATAACACATGTCCCAGAATGCTGTGAAAAAAAATTCCTTAGATCTCAGTTTCCTCATTTCTAAAATCAGAAAAGTAATTTCAGTCTCTGAAGTTCCTTCTAACTCTAGATAGATGATCATGATTAGGTTTAGTTTATTTAGATTATACATTTGTATAGTATAGTAATTTAAATTAGATAGAAATTGTTATGCTATCCATTGTAAAGGAGGGAACAACAGTCTGATAAAGAGTCCTTGTGTCTTCTCTATGTTCATTTTTCCTTTTGGATCTTGTTTATTAGTACTTAGGAATAAATTCAAACTGGATGCCACACTGACTTATGTGCCTTCAATCTCCATGATATGCCTGCATTATTGTATTTACATGTTTAAATACATATAAAACACTATATATAGTGTTGTTGCTGTCTTCAGTTGTGTCCAACTTTTTGTGATCCCATTTGTGGTGTTCTTGGCTGTGATAGTGAAATGGTTGGCCTTTTTCTTCTTCAGCTAATTTTACAAATGTGGAAACTGAGGCAAAGAGGGTTAAGTGACTTGTCCAGGGTCACACAAAACTTAACTGTCTGAGATCAGATTTGAACTCAGGAATATGAGTCTTCCTGACTCTAAACCAAGTCTGTTCTATTCACTATACCACCTAACTTTCTGCATTTTGTATATGGATGTATATAGTGTTCTGATACATTAGCAACCACTCCAATACACATGTTTTCACACACATTCATATATGTTTACATATATGTGCATATATACATATACATATTTCTGTAATATAGATACATGTACATGCACATATATACATATGAACATACATATACCCTCATAAATGTGTGTGCGAGACTGTACATTCATGTGTATTTTTTCCATCCAAATTCATGAGCCTTCAGAAATCTATGCACTGATTCTTTAGGCTCCATAGACGTCAGTTGAAGAACCTTTCTCTTACATCCTATGGGGCAGTTGTTGCTTGGTGTAAGGGGTGTCTGTAGGAAAATCAAAGCTCTTTTCAGCTATTTTCAAGGGGAATGGGGAGGCAGAAGAGAAATATCTTGAACTTTTCTGGAAATGTTATCACTAGGATTTTTATTATGTATAGAAGATAGAATGAAAACTAAGGATGAAGAGTCTGAAGATAAAATAAAGAGAATACTCTAGAACAGACTGGGAAGTCTCTTCACTCTTATTTGCTTTTTTCATACTTAAGAGTGTTTCTCTCTCTCTCTCTCTCTCTCTCTCTCTCTCTGTCACTCTCTGTCTCTGTGTCTCTGTGTCTCTGTGTCTCTCTCTGTCTCTGTCTCTGTCTCTCTCTCTCTCTCCTTTCTTTATGCTCTGTGTCTCTCCCTCCCTCCTCCTCTCTGTCTCTCTGTCTCTGTTTTTGTCTCTCTCTGACTCTGTCACTGTCTCTCTCCCTCTGTTTCTCCTTCTTTCCTTCTCTCCCTCTCAAGCAACTTGGAAAAGTCTCTCTCTCTCTCTCTCTCTCTCTCTCTCTCTCTCTCTCTCTCTCTCTCTCTCTCTGCTTCTGTCTTTGTCTATGTCTCTCTCTTTACTTCCTTCTCTCCTTCTAACATTACAGCAAGGAAGAGGAAACTTTTTATGCCAAAGTTCATTTGGATATTTATAGCATCATTTGCCTTCTATATTTGGTCAAACATTTAATTAATTCACTCCTAAAAAGCCCCTAGAGTTATTGAACTTAGAGTTCTGCTTGTGGGTTGCCCTTGCAGTGTTAGACTATGGTCTTCCATAGCCTTCAGTCTAGAGGTTCCCCACTCCTCCCTTAAAGGAATGTCCAATGTTCAGGTATTCTAAATAATAGGAATAAATATTTCAAACTTTTTTTTTTAATTTAGCACTGTACTTTTGGAACTATTCAGATTACACTACAATGGTGTCTGCTAATGGACAGTGTGTGGACCCTACACACTGTCCATTAGCAGACACCATTGTGTGTAGGGTCCACTCTGACAACACATTCAAGGGATCTTTGTAAAGACTAAAATAAAGAGCGGACAATAAAAAACAATAACCAAATAAGAATGATCACCTTTCATCTGCATTTCAAATGCTATAAGTTTCTTGTTGTCTCCAAGCTGGAGCCGGCTATGAGACCCTTTCTATGTTGACATGATTGGTGGCTGAAGAAATAGAAAAACACAATTGCTTCAAATGTGATTTGAGGAAGAAAAATGGTTTGTTGTAAAATTCTTGTTAGCCCAGTCAGCTCTCATCCTCTTGTGAAACCGGATTTGTCGGCACATGTACTGGTCTATGAGTCAGCCCTTAAAAAGTCATTCATAATTTATGTATAAACAAGAATGGCTTTTGTTTCAGAGAATTGGAGAGGTTTTTTTTTTAAAGCCTGCTTTCTTCCAGTCCCGTTTCTGAAGAACTGTTCCTGTCTCAAGGCGATTCCTATAGGCCCATAAATACTTTGATGTTTAAACATCTGGAACTTATATTTGGTGTTGACTAATGAGCATTATTATTTTATTATGTATTTATATATGATCTGAAAGAAATTTGAGGTTATATGCCACATAACTCTATACACAGACTGAACAATGACAAATTCTTTTTACTCATTACACTTATGATTTATTACTTGGACAGAAGAAATTCTGAGTCATTCAATTGACATATAATTGTGTTTTGGAAGATAGTAGTGGGATAAAGAGAATGTAAAATTGCTCTTAACATATATTCTTAAAATGATTCTAAGTGTATGAAATGGCCTCCAGAGCAATCATTTCCCTAATTTAAAAAGGAAGGGGGAAAAAAGTGGACATGTCCAAGAACAGCCCATAACTGCTAGGAACTCAAGTTAAATTTTTGAATGGGAAAAGAAACTTTGGTTATGTAAATAAATGCACTTGTCCCAAGGGGCAATAACAATTCACAGGGAATTTGACTTCAAAGAATACTTAGTAAAGAAGCATACCTGTTTAAAAAAAATTGAGTTTGAAATGTTCATCTTGTCTCTTTTCCAATAAGCCACAGGTAAACACCAAGAGATCAAAGGAAAATGTGTGTGTGTGTGTAAGTGTGTGTGTGTTTATGTCAGGGCCTATGATGACATTACCATATCCACAAAGCATTTCCCTCAAGGTAATTTGTGTATTAAGGCATTCATTGTGCAGGAGTATCACTCAATGAGGACCAATACTCAGATACTGGTAAATGAGGGAATCATGTGATGTGAAAAGATAAAGGATGGAGAACTTGTGCATTTGAGGAAGAAGACGTTACACTGAAAAATAGACAAATGCCTCTTTGATGGGCAGCACCATCCCCTATGCTCTTTCTCTTTCCTTCCTTCCATGAGTTGTATCCATATAAATGGACACAGCTTTTCAATGGACTGTCTGGCCGTGTATGAAAGAATGAATCTTCTATGTACCAAAACATACCAATGGACAACAAAGGCCTATTAAAATATTAAAAAGTCTAAACTTCCTGCTCAATCAAAGGATTTGCAGAACATGGAATTATGAGCAGGATATGCTATCCAACAGTGTGAAAAATGATTTTCTTCCCGCCTATTGAACTTTTCAAATTGATTTAACTGTTTCATTGTCAGATCAGTTCAATTTCAATATAGCATCCATACTTTTTAACCCAATAATGATTGCATTGCTCCATAAAATCACATCAGTCTGCTATGTTATGATTTCAATGAAAACCAGGACATTTAGTAAACTAAACGATGCTTAAGAGAATTCTGCCCAAGGGCTTGGTATAATTCACAGCAATGAAGCAGTTAAAAGAGATCTTTTGTTTCAAAATTAAGCAATATTTTCCAGATGAGTATGCACATATATAAATACACCAACACAGAGGCATGCATGAATGTAGAGATCAAAGGTTAGGAAAAGATCAGATTGGTCTTTCATTGTATATATATATATATATATATATATATATATATATATATATATATATACTCTGTAATAATTTAATTAATGTGCACTGTGTAATAATTTAATACTGTATATAAAGACTTGTTCACCTATGCCATCAGTTGTTTTCTTGCACAAAAGATACTCCTGGGGCAAAGAAGAATATATCACTTCACTGGTTCCTTCCTGACTCTCCAGAGATATAGTTATACACATTTGTCCAAACACAGAATTCCCATAAACAAAAATTAAATAAATGGTAGTAAATCCATATATCCATAAAGGCATAAAATCTCATTTCTAACTTTTCTTTACAAGAGAATAATTGCCTCTCTTGCAATATTTTACTTTTGAAGTTAGAGTTCTCTAAATATGTATATATGATGTATGTGGGAATGGGCATGTGAAGCCATTCTATAGAACTTACTTTCACTGGATACTCCAAAAACATGGACTTTGAGACTTCAAGTCAATCTCCTTTTTAGGTCTAAGAGTAGAACTGCTATGCTTTGCAGATGGGCAAATAGAATCTGACAGTGAGATCATTCTATTTTAAAGGTCTACTGAATGAACAGCTCTTTCTGTTCAGTGTCATTGAAGTGTTTGCTCCATCACCTCAAAGTGCCAAGTCTTTTTAAAGTTGAGTCACATATTTCTCTAAAACTCCATAAGATTCTAGAGGAGTTGGGGCACATGCTGAATGAACCCAATAGGAATCATATTCACCCTGGGTTCAATTACACTGGACTCCCATTGCAAATTGCCTTAACAATCATCAATAATTCATCTGCTCCTTAAAAGCACTTAACTGAAGATAAGCAAATTTGACCAAACATAACTTTTATTTTAAGAACATTTTTAAAAGTAAAATAATAAGGGCTAGGTATTAAAGGAATTCATCATAGTAAAGTGAATGTCAGAAGACAAAAAGGACAGGACTACTATGCTGATTTATGCATCTCTTTCTGTCTTTACCTGGTTTCAGTACTAATCTTTTGACTCAAAAGCTGTTCTGCATTAATAAATTTCTAATTAGTTAAATGGATTATGACCATAGTTCACCAGAAAGATAAATGTTTTTAAGCAGAACTGCACTATAGAACTGTGAGCAAAAGAGGAAAACTTTCAGGAAAAAGATCCTGAGTTTATTAACATTTGTAATTTCATGACACTATAAGTCTACAAAATATTTCTATTGATTTCTTACCTCTGTGATTAGAGTTGTATGGAAGTCACAGTTATTATCCACTACCTAAAAGTGCCTTAGACTATACCTGAATACCTCATGAGCTTGAGATATACATAGACTTTTCAATCACAACTCAGAAGACAAAACAATCTTGGGTAGCTAAATTACTTAAAAGTCACAGACTATTAGAATGCAAAGAAATAGAAAAGATCATCTGATCCAACAATTTCATTTTATAGATGAGGAAATCAAAGTTTAGAGAGGTAAAATGACTAACCAATAGCATGCTGAGTAGGATCCGAACCTATATTTAGTGACTGTCAGTCTAATTCTTTTCATATTATATCATGCTTTTTCTCTTCCTTAAAACCCTGAAATCTCAAACCTTTCGGTCTGCATAATCATATGACAATATGATATATTCAGGGGTAATCAAATACTTCATATGCAAAAGCATTCAACTGTAGGAAACATTTCTGCTAGAAGTTATGTTTTATAAATAGTAACATATTTCAAGGTCTTTCCATTTTCTTCTTGGAATTGGACTGTGAGGGCAGCCACAAAAACATTTATGATGGGACTGTATTACTTTATCCCCAAATATTTCTGATCAACCACATGCCACTTTTAATTAATTCAGAAAGATGTAAATGATATGCAACACATTGCAATATGGTCTAACAAGCAGGAAAAGACATCTTAGAGGAAGAAATTCCATTCTCTTTTCTTTCTGGCTCAGGTTTTGTTTCTAGTTAAAGCCTACTGTTTGTAATAAATGTAACTTTAAAATCACTGTCTGTCTTTGTCTCTGTCTATATGTTGAGAAAATAATAATATATTTCACTTACCATTTTATGATTTATAAAGACCTTTCTATAAATAGTTATCATAACTGATTCTCACAGTATTCTGTGATATAAAACATACAAAAAGTATTAATTTTATTTTACATATGTGAGGAACTGAATCAATCAAGTTTCAGGGAAACTGAAGGAACCTGTGGGATGTCACAAAGATAGCAAATGTCAAAGCCAAAACTGGAGATCAAATCTGATTTTAAAAAATGCTTTTTATTTTTTGTTACACTGGCATTCTTAAAACCCGTTCTTTGTACTAAAATATACACATTGTGGTCATATTAATATAATTTTATATATACATATATAGTGTATATTTATGTATGCATATATAAATAGGTACGTGTGTGTACCTATAGACTCAGAATTATAAGTACATATATATATGTACATATATATGTGTATATATTTTATATATATATATATATATATATATATATATATATATATATATATATATATGATTGACAAAAGTATGTCAAATATTTTAGTCATGTCCAACTCTTTGTGATGCCATTTTGGTTTTCCTTGGCAAAAATATTTGAGTGGTTAGCTTTCCTTCTCCAATTCACTTTAGAGATGAGGAAACTGAGGCACAAAAAGTTAAGGGATATGGCCAAAGTCACACAGCTATTAAGTGTCTGAAGCCAGACTTAATTCAAGTAGAAGAGTCCTCCTGATTCCAGGATTGGTACTCTTCACACTGCCATCTAGAGGACATATATCAAGGTTTAGCATGTTTTATGAACATATATATATATATATATATATATATATATATATATATATATGTGTGTGTGTGTGTGTGTGTGTGTATCTGTTGTATATAACTATCTCAAAATACATAAAAACACATAATACTGAAGTTCAGTATGACTCTGCTATCATAATTCATGTTGTCTTTTCATGTAGGGTAAGAAGTATTATTAAATGGATAGATTCTGGGGAACAAGATGGAACTTTGCCCAAAGAGCAATAAAACTGATCATGTCCTTCTATTCAACAATTCCAATTCTAGGACTATATCTAGAAGAAATCATAAAAAATGCGAAAAGTCCCTCATGTTTCAAAATATTCCTAGCAACTCTTTTTGTAGTGGCGAAGAATTGGAAATGGAAAGGTTGTCCATCAATTGGGGAATGATATTATTATTATTGTTCTATAAGAACCTATGAATGGTGGACTTTAGAGAAGCATGAACTGATGCTGATCAAAGGGAGCAGAACCAAGAGAACATTGTACAGATTAATAACAACATTGTGAGTTGACCAACTATGATGTATACAGCTCCTCTCATCAGTTCAGAGATCTAGGACAACCCTGGAAGACCTGCTCTGGACAATGCCATCCTCATCCACAGGAAAACAAAAAGAAAACAAACAAAAACACCAAAGAATCTGAATGGATACTAAGTTCAATTAAAAAAAAACTCGTGATTTTCCTTCCTATTTCATGGTTTTCTTTCTTTTCCTATAGTCCTAATATCCGATACATAACCTGACTAGTATGTAAAAATGCCAAATACAAAGGTAAATCCTACAACTTTTACTAGACTATTCACTACTGAGAGGAGGGGGGGTAGAAAAATGTGTAACATAAATATGAAAGTGGATGAATGCTGAAAAACTGTTATAAAATGTTATCAGAAAAATAAAATTAAAATATATAAAAGCAAATAGATAAAGTGTCTGGTAATTCAGACATCATGTAGACCAGCAATATAATTGAGGAAATGGAAGTCTTAAAGAACCCAAGGTCATAGGAACTAATTAACTATAGAGTAAGGATTAGAATATGGGTTTCTAGCTTAATAGACTAGCTCTCATTTCATTATCTCACACTTCTTCTCTAAGCTCTATTTTAATTCCTTAGGGATAAATCTTAATGGAAAATATTGATGCCTCAAATATTTGCTTAAGCAATGTTGTTTCCTCTTTCCCTCATGGAAATATGATCATAGAATAGGGACATGGATAACTATGCGTAAGAAAATTTGTGGGAGTCAGCTTGACAAATTAATGCTTTGTAAAGCAAAATGGCTAATAAAATATGCACATAAAAAACACTTAAAACTATCATATCCTGAATCATCATGACAAAAGTGAAAATATTATGATTAAATCTGTTAATTTATGAATCCATTCATCCACCCATCCAATCCATCTCTCTCTCTCTCTCTCTCTCTCTCTCTCTCTCTCTCTCTCTCTCTCTCGCTCAATCGCTCTCTCTCCCTCTGAATCTAAATTTATGATTTTTTTTTAATGAGAGGAACTCCCAGTGACAAAACTCCCTCTATGTATATAGCTTTGTAGTTCTTCAGTGTAGGATCTTTAAGAATTAGTTTGGATATTCTGAGATTAAATGATTTACCGTGCTAGTTTGCATAAGAGACAAATGGAACACAGAATATCCAAGTCATGCCAAGAAAATTCTTTATCATATTGCTTTTCAGTGAGGACATCTACAAGCTCCCAAGAAATGTTATATCATAGCAAGTACAGTATTTGTGATTTGCTGAGTATTTTTTATTTTTAATAATTGTTGAATATTTTAATTGTTTTTATTATTTAAAAATCTGGAAAACAATGCATTGGATTCTAATACTTATAAAAAAGATATTCATTTTTAAGTCATATTACTTTCAGCTGTCAAGTCTTGTTCTTTCTGCCACCATCACGTATCACATGCATCTCTCTCTCTCTCTCTCTCTCTCTCTCTCTCTCTCTCTCTCTCTCATTCTCTCATTCTCTTTCTCTCAGACACACACACACACACACACACACACAAACAGCCCCTTTCTCCCTTCTGCCATTCTCATATTTATATGTTTAAAGATCTTCACAATAAACCCTAACCTATCTTTGCAAACTTAATGTACATTATTGCCCTTCATATATATACTAGAGTCCATCCAAATTGACATTCTTACTATATCTCATATCTGGCATTCCATTTCCTGTTTCTATGCCTTAGTTGTGCCTTATTCTTTGAATGCTCTCTTCTCACCTTAGCTGCCATGTTTCCTTCAGGACTCAGTATGAGATCCACTTATAATATCAAATCTTTTCTCATCCCCTTAAATTTCCAATATCTGTCTTTTTCCCCTCCCCATCATGTTGTATATATTATGCAAAATCTTATATTGATCTGTATATTCACATTGTCTTCGTGATTAAATTGATACCTAGAGGGCATGGACCATTTAACTTTTTTCATTCTACCTTTAATGACAAGCAGTGCCTGAGATACATAATTATAATTACTTAAATCCTGTGTATTGATTTATTGCCAACTTTTCTTAATGAATAGAGGTCTGAACTATTTGCGAATTTCAACACATGATAGAAAGAAAGTAAAGACTTTATCTTACATTAAATTGCTCATTTAAGAAAACTTTATATTCTTTTCTAAAAGACCTATCAACATTCTCCCAAAAAGACTCAGAAGAAAAATGATTAATCTAAGATTTCTAAAACTATCATTGAATATTATTGTAGCACCTCTAAGTTTGTAAACCTAAGATCAATATGAGTAAATCTCAGAGATACTTTCACAAACTAGATTCCATGAAAAGAGGTAGAAAAATAAGAGAGATTTGGCATAGAAAGTATACAACATAAAATGTTTATTTACCTTTTATTTTTCCAAATACATGTTATGAAGGTTTTTCAACATTCACTTAAATGCCTTTGTATATTTTTAAGTTACAAAATTTCCTACTACCCTCCCTTTCTATCCCCCTCCCCTCAGTGGTAAATACTCAAGTCAGTATTATATGTATACATTGGTGTTAAACATGTTTATAGATTAGTCATTTTCAGTATGAGGAATTAGGAATAAGGGCAAGAAATACATAAGATTTTTTTAAAAGTAAATGCAGAGGCGGCTAGGTAGTGCAATGGATAGAGCACTGGCCTTGGAGTCAGGATTACCTGATATCAAATCCGATCTCAGACACTTAATAATTACCTAGCTGTGTGGCCTTGGGCAAGCCACTTAACCCCATTGCTTTGCAAAAAAAAAAACCCTAAAAAAAGTGAATGCAGTATTCATCAGATTATGAAGGATTCTTTTTTTTGTTGCATTTTCTTTTTCTTCCTCTGGATGGGGATAAAAATGTCCATAGCTAGTCTAATGAGGTAGTCCTAGGTCTCTGAACAGCTGAGAGGAGCTGCTTCCATCAAGATAGATCATTTCATAATGCAATTGGTTTTTTTTATTTTTAAATTTTATTTATTTATTTTCATCCATTTGTTACATGCATATTTTCAAATTATAAAACTTCCCTCCACCCTCCCTTCCCACTCTCCTCCCCTCAGCAGGTAACAGTCAGGTTAGCATTTTACATACATATTTTGCTAAACATATTTACAAATTAGTAGTTTTGGACATGAGAAATTAGGATTAAGGGAAAGAGATACATGAGATAATTTTTATAAAGTGTTCATCAGATTTGGAAGGGCTGTTTTTTTTCTGTGTAATTTTTTTTGTTTTGCTTTTTCTGGTTGGAGGTAATATAGTCCATAAACAGTCAAATATAGTTGTCCTCACTCTCAGGACTGTCAAGAGGAGCTGCTTCCATCATGGTTGCTCATCTCATAATGTTGTTGATGTGTACATTGTTCTCTTGGTTCTACTACCTTCATTCAGCATCAGATCACATAAGTCATTCCATGCTTCTTTAGAGTATGACCATCTATGGTTTCTAATAGAACAGTAGTATTGTGGAACATTCATTTGCTATAGCTTGTTTAGCCACTACAAAAAAGAGCTGCTATGAATAATTTGGAACATGTAGGACTTTTCTCATAGTTTCTTCTGGATATAGGCCTAGAATTGGAATTGTTGGGGTCAAATAGTATGAACAGTTTCATTGCTCTTTGGGCATAATTCCATATTGCTCTCCAGAAAGGTTGGATCTGTTCACAACTCCACCAGCAATGCATCATTATCACAATCCTCCCACAATATCTCCAACATTGATCATCTTCTCTTTTTCTCATCTTGGCTAATCTAATGGTGTGAGATGATATATCGTTGTTTTAGTTTGCATTTCTCTAATCAATACCAATTTGGAGCATTTTTTCATATGATTATATATAGCTTTATTTTCTTCTTTTGAAAACTGTTCATATACTTTGATTATTTATCAATTGGGGAATGACTTGTGATCTTATAAATTTGATGCAATTCTCTATATATTCACAGTGTAGATGTTAATGTGTAGAATGTTCTCTTGGTTTTTCTCCCTTTGTTCAGCATCAGATCCTGTAATTAATTCCATGTTTTTCTGGGGTCTTACCATTTATAACTGCTTATAGAACAACAATATTCCATAAGATTCATGTACCATAATTTGTTTAACCATTCCCCTATTGATGGGCACAGCATATACTTTTTTTAGGTTTTTCAAGGCAAATGTAGTTAAGTGGCTTGCCCAAGGCCACACAGCTAGGTAATTATTAAGTGTCTGAGACCAGATTTGAACCCAGGTACTCCTGACTCCAGGGCCATTGCTTTATCCACTGCACCAGCTAGCCTCCTCCCCACCTCTTTTTAGGTTTCACAGCATATACTTTTGGTCACATCTTCACATGATTTGTTAGTATGGGAATTCCAATGGAAGTTTAGGAATGGTACTCTAGAACATGATGATTTCCTGAGTTGTAGACACTGTCACCACGATCAGTAGATGAGAAGTCTAAGTAGTTGTTTCTATAAAGACTGTCATCTTTTAAAGTCAATGGATAAAAATCCTTGAATTAAAATATTTGGTATATGTATGCTTATGCATAGTCATGTGTATACATATATAAATGGAAGTTATTTCATTTGGTAACATTAAAAAATAAATCCAGGGGCAGCTAGGTGGAGCAGTGGATAAGGCACCGGCCCTGGAGTCAGGAGTACCTGGGTTCAAATCTGGTCTCAGACACTTAATAATTACCTAGCTGTGTGGCCTTGGGCAAGCCACTTAACCCCATTTGCCTTGCAAAAACCTAAAAAATAAAAATAAAAAAATAAATCCAAGAATTCTATTTATTGTCTTATATTAAAATTACAACTCCATACTAAAGATTTCCAACTTCTTTTTTTAACATAAGCAATCCATAAACTTTACAAATGAGGAAAATGAAAGTCATATAGGTTAAGTGATTTTCTCATGGTCATACAGCTAGTCACTAGCTGAGTCAGAGTCATCCAATCCATCTTCTGCCTCTAAGTGCAATACTTTAGCCACTGCAAAATTATGAATTATTCATTTCCCAGATTAGTCTGGAGAGACTTATAATTAAATTGTCTCTGACACTTCTATGTACTTGACTTCCAGCCTCCATTTTTCCATCTCTGAGAGATGGTATTAACAACATCAGGAGGTTGTGATGATGAAATCTTTTTTTTTTTTTGGTTTTTGCAAGGCAATTGGGTTAAGTGGCTTGCCCAAGGCCACACATCTAGGTTGTTATTAAGTGTCTGAGACCAGATTTGAACTCAGGTACTCTGACTCCAGGGCCGGTGCTCTATCCACTGCACCACCTAGCTGCTCCTTCATGATGAAATCTTAAAGTATTTTGAAAATATTAACTTCTACATTGTTGGTGTTCAAATAATTTCCATAACTGCATGACTCCATTTCGACTTTTCTTGGCAAAGACACTGGGGGGTTGTTTGCCATTTTCTTTATAACTCATTTTATAAATGAGAACATGGAGGAAAACAAGGTTAAGGGACTTGTCCAGGGTAGCATATTTGGTATGTATCTGCGGCTAGATTTGAATTCAGAAATATGAATCCTCTTGAGAGCTTGCCTGGTACTCTTTCCACTGTGCCACTGTTTAGAAGATTGTCATTTTATGAGATGAATTTTTAAAAACAAAATCAACATATTCATGATCATAAAGCATGGATTCCTTTATGATTGAGCAGAAGAACACAAATACATTAGAAAGAATTAACAAATGTTATAAATAATGTCTTATTTTAAAAATCCATTGTTAGGGTTTGATCCCCTGTGAACAGCATTCCTTTCTCATGTCAGAAGCATCCATTGTTTTTAGATTTTACATCTGCATATAGCCATGCTTGATATTGTTTTCAATGTTTTATGCAGTGTTGTCCTAATTATTCTATACCTAAAGGGAATGAAAATAACCCAATTCCCTAATTAAAGGTCCCTCTATTCTAACAAGAGACTCTCTGTTCCCTACTCTTCATTTGTTTTGGCTAATGGGAACAAAAGGAAGAATACCTCCAATTTTTATAGACTCGGACTTCCATAGACTTCAAAGCACTGGGGTATCATGAAAACAAAGGAATAACAAGAATGTTGAAAAAAAGGGAAAGGTATTGCTTTGTGCCAGTATCACATAACTTAATATGTACATACACTTTATGGTAACAGTCTCATGTCTTTTTCATGTGTTGTGTTAAAGATGAATACAAAACATTCTCTGACTAAAAGTGGGTTTGCTTTGTAAGTAATCTTTGACATTACATTTGTATTCTTCTGTATAGGTTCAGTGAGCTTTAATGATGGCTATTAGAATATGCTAACAGACGAAGTCTTCTATTTATCCAGTGATAAATTCATAATTTGTGTAAATAAAGGATGTATAGACACGATATAGAAGAATTGTTATTGGATAATCTAGATTCAAATATTAACTCTGCTATTCATTGACTGTCTGAATTTCAGTGGTATGTTGATTCTGCCTGAGTTTCAGTTCCTCACTTGTAAAGTGAGGATGATTTTACTAGGAAATTTTTAAGATCTCTTCCAATTTAAAGCTTAAGATCTTATAATTAACCAAATTCATAATAGGTATATAACATTATAAGGATTAAAGTTTTTTAGAAAGTCAATTTATTCTAAGATATATATAATAGAGACTCTTAGGTCTATGTTATACCATCCAAGTAAAATTATATTAAATATAATGGACTAAAACTTTTACTTTTTCCAGATATAGAACATTGAATAAGGAAGAGTTAAATCATCAAGAAGAATTATTGAACTTCATTTTTCCACTTCTGTGTTAGAACATTCTGACAAAGACAAATGTCTATAAGACTACGAAAGTGGAGCCTAATCTCTGACAGATTCTATCCTAATGCAAAGGCTTCAAAGGATGGCCATGATGAAAATGGGAGTAATACTTATCCCTGTTTATGTACCTCACAGGGTTGTTATGGGGATTAATTAGATATAATTTCTGTAAAACATTTGAGCTCCTTCAACAACAGCTCTGTAAAAATCTTGTAAGCAAAACGATCTAGTAAAGTTGGTTTATTTGTTAAATAAAAGAAAGAATAACCCTGAAAACAGACTATGTCTCATTTTTAAAATCTAGACTTGGTAAGTAAAGAAAGACTCATTAACTGTACTGTCACATGGTGATGGAATATTTGGATATGGTAATCCCTGAAACAAGCAAAAATGGCACTTGGCATTGTGTGGTCATTCTGTTTCTACAATAAAAATAATAATGCAATGGGAATAGGATTGGAGAGTATTGAAAATTAAATTATTGTAGGGTATATTCACTAACTTATTATTTTATAAATGTGAGACCTTGTTCAGTCATCAAAAGGTGAACATACTGTAAAAGGTACTTAATCTTATCAATTTTTATTCTTCCTATAACTAGAAAAGCAGAGTAGGAAGTTGTTACTAAATAAAAGGAGAATTAAAATTGCTCCTGGAAGAGACAAATACATCACTAGTCAGAGTTGGTTTCTTCAAACACCAAAGGCATCAAAAAACACAATTTCATACAACACATGTTAATCTTAAATTATAGTTCTCTTGACAAGTATTTGCAAAAAGACCATGATAAAGATGATTGAAGTCAAATAATGCAACATTATCTGTTGTAAAGGATAAAAATGTATAGAAAAATAAGAAAAGAATCTCTAAATCAAACTAACATTTTTCTGCTAAGTTGTTTAGATACACAGTAATACTTTTCCTCATGAAGAACACTGAGAGCCTTTTGACATGCTCAGCATTGAATAATGTCTCAAAAAATGAAATTCTAATGGACAGAAAATATGTAGTTACTAGTTTTGGATGTTGAATCAATTCTTTAATTATGGGTACTTTTTAAAGTTACACATGATCAGTACAACATTAGAAAAACAATTAAAAATTTCAAAAAATTTGGCCATTCAATTGAGATAATTACTAGTCACTATTAAAAGTTGTTCAAGCAACAAAAAGGAAGATGAATGAGAATGAACAGTGACATAATTCATCATCAATTGATGTTTATTTTACTAATGTAACCTTAGATAACAATGAGGCCACCAAAAGAATCTAAAAATCACCTTATACAGCTAACTCTTGATCATGTTGTCAAATGGCAAGATAATGGTTTCTGTGTCATTTCCAGTTAAGATTCTTTTTTTTTTTTAGATTTTTCAAGGCAATGGGGTTAAGTGGCTTGCCCAAGGCCACACAGCTAGGTAATTATTAAGTGTCTGAGGTTGGATTTGAACCCAGGTACTCCTGACTCCAAGGCCAGTGCTCTATCCACTGTGCCACCTAGCCACCCCTCCCCCAGTTAAGATTCTTGTTTTCATTGTAATATCTTATAAATACACACACACACACACATATATATATATATATGTATATATATATGTGTGTATATATACAGAGAGGCATTTGACCAGTGGCATTATTTTAATAACATAAAAATAATGAAGGGCATAATAAATTTTCAGAAAACCTAATAAATAATGCAGTTAAGCTATAATATCTTGAGAGTTTTATGGATAAACCTAGAAGAATAAAAAAATAGATGCAAAATGAGTAAAGTTATGTAATGATTTCTAAAATGAACTCTGTTCTCTATCAATGACAAAAGAAGCACCATGTTTTCATGAGGATAGAAAAAAAGTCACTAAAGAAAATACAAACTCCTCTTTCTGTCATTTACAATCCTTGTAATATTATTATAGGGTAATTGTATATTTCTCTTTTATACTAACTATATTATAATCAAATTGGTTTCCTTGTGGTTCCTAATGCATAACATTCCCTCTCCTATCATACTGCTTTTGTATGGACATCTTCTCACCTTCATAACTAAAATTCACTTCATTCTCACTTTTTCCTTATGCATTCCCTAGAATCCTTTGAAGTTCAGATCAGGCATCAGCTCTTAGAAAAGGCTAATATTTATGTTTCTTATTATTATTATTTTGCTCCTCTGTTATTTTGACTTTACTAGAATATAATTTTTTATTTTTCTGCCTAAAGAAAATATAAATGCTTTGAGGTTAGAGATCATTTTTCATCTTGTATTCAAAATATCTCAGATGATTCCTAAAAATAATAGGTACTTCATAAATGCTTATTTAATGAATGAAAATAAAAACAGGAAGAATAATTGGAAAACAAATATAACAGATGAGATCCATATGGAAGATAATATGATTTTCATAGTGTTGACAGGTTCATTCTCAAGATGCCTGAAAGAGGTTATGTGGAGGGAAAAATGACAGTATAGATTTATTCCCTATTGCACAACAAAGCTAGGCAAAAGACAAGATGTCTATAATGCTCAATCTAAATGATTACTTTCCTTTTTTATTGATATTTTACTTTTCCAAACACATTCATCCATATGTATATGAATATTTTAAGTTAGAAATTTTCCTTCCACCCTCCCTTACTACTCCTCTCTCCTCAGTGGCAAATAAGTTAATATTCTACATTCTCATTTGTGTAAACATGTTTACAGATTAGTTATTTTAGTATGAGGAATTATGATTAAGGGAAAGAAATAAATGAAATATTTTTAAAAAATCAATGTAGTGTTCATTGGATTCTGAAGGGTTTTTTAGTTGTTTTGTTTTGTTTTGTTGTTCTTCCTCTGGATAGGGATAACATCATCCATAGTCAGTCTAAAACCATTGTCCTACCTCTCTGAACTGCTGAGAGGCATTGCATCCATTGAGGTTCATCATCTCACAATGTTGCTGTTAATTTGTACATTGTTCCCTTGGTTTTGCTCCCTTCACTCAGCATCAGATCCTGTAATTTATTCCATGTTGCTCTAGAGCCCAAACATCTATGGTTTCTTAAAGAATTCTTACTGTATTCCATAACATTTATATACCATAACTTGTTCCACCATTCCCCAATTGATGAGCGTCCCCTCAATTTCCAATTCTTTGGCACTATAAAAAAAGTTGCTATGAATATTTTGGAACATGTGAGACTTTGCCCATTTTTTTATTTCTTCTGGATATGAGTCTAGAATTGGAATTGCTGGCTCAAAGGGTATGAACAGTTTTATAGCTCTTTGGACATAGTTCCATACTGTTCTCCATAATTGTTGGATCAGTTCACAACTCCATCAGCAATTCATTAATGTCCTAGTCCTCCCAAAACATTTCCATCAATGATCACTTTCCCTTTTTTCATCTTAGTCAATCTATTGGTGTGAGGTGATATCTCATAGTTGTTTTAATTTTTATTTTTCTAATCAATAATCATTTGGAGCATTTTTCGTATGATTATACATAGCTTTAATTTCTTCATTTGAAAAGTATCTATTCATATCCTTTGACTATCAGTTGGGAAATGACGTGTAACTTTATAATTTGATAAAATTCTCTATATATTTTTAGAAATAATCTCTTTATCAGAACTCCTAGTTGTGAAGCGTATTTCCCAGATTTCTGCTTTCTTTCTAATTTTGACAGCATTTATTTTATAAGTGCAAAACCTTTTTAATTTAATATACTCTACCTGGGTTTAAATCCGGTCTCAGACACTTAATAATTACCTAGCTGTGTGGCCTTGGGCAAGCCAATTAACCCCATTTGCCTTGCAAATACCTTAATTTAATATACTCAAAATAATTTTGCCATTTTTAATGCATTTGATTGCATTCTTATCTCAAAGTATTTATAAGAATTCTTGACATCTATATAGAGTATATCTGAGGGCTATAACGAAAAGGAAACAAGATAGCTTTCTTTTATTTTTGCACTTACAGCTATTTTATTTTCTCATGTTTTACAAGGCTCTCAAAATTACACAATAACTTTTAAAAATGCTTTCACATTTGTATTAAAAAGTTTATTCAAATAAATTCCAAATCAGACATTTATAAATTAGACTACTACATCTTGTAGTATTTCATACTCCAAACATAATGCAGTTTTAACTCAACTTCATTTTTGCAACACCTTCAATGATAGGTGTCATTAAAATGTATACTTTCATGTGTATGTACACACACGCACACTTCCTTTTTTCACTTATACAATGATCACATACACACAAGTTATAATAATGGAAAATGGGTATGAAAATTGATATAAAGGAAGAAAGATAATGGTAAAAAAAAATCCCACTAAAAATCACTTTTAAAATGCATGATTAACTTTTTATAAGAAATTTCAGGGGCGGCTAGGTGGCACAGCAGATAGAGCGCCAGCCCTGGAGTCAGGAGTACCTGGGTTCAAATCCAACCTCAGACACATAATAACTGCCCAGCTGTGTGGCCTTGGGCAAGCCACTTAACCCCATTGCCTAGCAAAAAAAAAAAAAAAAGAAAAGAAATTTCACAATGAAACTGAAATATTGAAATTAGACATTAAAGTGGTAAAGAATAAATGATCAAATTAAAATAAATTTAGAATACACAGTATTATATAAGTGAAATAATCCTTTTGCATCCTCAGGTTGTGCTACATTTTTCCTGGTTAACCATAATATGGGGTCTGATTAGAATTTATAATCAATAATATATACATCGTGTGTGATGAAATGGAATTCGTTTCATATCTTCTCTGTGAGCACGGGCATAGTCCCATAAGTAATAATCGAGAAGAATTGAATTTTTTTCCACATCAAGTTTTATTCCCTTTTTCTCAATGAGTTCTAGAAGTCGATCTCGAATCAGCTCAACACACCAAAGAGAACAACCTCTGATCTCCACCTCTTGTTTATCTCCAGATGAAAATATTTCCCCTTTAAGAAGTTTCTTCTGTAGTTCTTCAGAGTATCTTATTGCTCCCAAATGAGCAAGAACCTGAGGTAGTCTATAATCAGCAAACATGGTGATACTGGAAATGTCACTGAAACAGCCATCTCCTTTTCCTTCTAATACACACCAAGTATCTGCCACAAGTAGCTGAGCCCGTTTGTAAAATGAAATCCTTTTACCCCGATACACAGCCACATCTCTATAAGAAGGGAAACTTTCAACTACCAGGGACAAGAGTTTTTGTGCATTTCTGTCACTCTTGCGAATACAGTTAAGAAAAGACCCTCCAAACTTCTCAAGTAAAATTTTTCCTGTTTCATTAAGAATCTGATGCCTCTCTTCTATCAAAGACATTGGCACATCTGTGTCAGAGCGAAAAGTATGTTGAAGCTGATCAAGAGTAACTGTGGCATAGAATGAAGCCCTAGTGAGGGGTATTCCTTGGTCCAGGGCCCGGTTGACGGCGGCGCAGAGCGCCCAGTAGCCGCCGTACATCTTGCCCGCGTACTCCACCCAGCACTTGCGGTCCTCCTCGTCGGCCCAGAAGGAGAAGTTGAGCGTGTCCACCACGAACACCCAGTTGTCGGCGTCCTCGTCGGACGCCTGGAGGTTCAGCTCGTGCAGGGACTTCCAGCCCTCCAGGCCGGACTCCTGGCCCGGCACCTTCCCCAGCAGCCTTTCGGCCACCCGCTCCACTCCGGCATTTTCCACAAATACGTCTCGGCTGCGTTGGGCCACGAATTCCGCAGATTCCCGGGGCGGCAAGGGGGCTTCCATGGCACCCGCCGCCGCTGCCACCGCTCAAGTAACAAGATAGTTTTCATCAGTGATGTTCTATTCTTTACAATAACAAAATTGACTAATCAAACCACTTAGAGAATATAATTTCTATTCATGTTTATTGTTTTTTGAATAAAGATATATGTTTATACAAATGTATGTTTACACACAAATAATTTCAGCAACTGAAAATATTTATAAAGATTCTCGGGTGTATGTTAGAAATACATAAAGTTACATTAGAAAATGTTAAGACAGATGGCATTGTTCAACAGTCCTCAAAATACTCATATAAGGGCATATAAAGGGGAACCATTTTCTTATAATATGTATACCACTGTTACAGCGAATGGGCAAGTCAAAAGAAGGAATAGGAGAACTAGAGCTACTGAGATTTGTTAGATGATCTTGTTTGTAGATAACATTTTATTGATTGTATCAAATTCAAGAATGCTAGATGGCTAGATAAATATTCATCATTTAAATAAGTCATATCTAATGATCATTAGATATGGAATGATAAAAGATATGGAATGATAATGAATCATAGAAGGGGATAGATGATTTTTTCTTTGGGAACATGAACAGTGCTTTTAATGACTTGAAACTTTCTCTCTCTCTCTCTCTCTCTCTCTCTCTCTCTTTCTTTCTTTTTTAGTTTGTCTGGGCAATAGGGTTAAGTGGCTTGCCCAAGGCCACACAGCTAGGTAATTATTAAGGCTTGATTTGAACTCAGGTACTCCTGACTCCAGGCCTGGTGTTCTATTCACTGCACCACCTAGCCGCCCCTCTCTTCAATATCAATATTATTCTGGTAAAGCTGTGTAGCATAATCTCTGAAGAATTTTAGTGGTGGGTTATCTAAAAATGTAATGATGAGGGGACTTCCAGGATAGAGCCAAAATGGCAGCCAAAAGCTAAGAAACTCCTGGACCTTTTTCCCAGAATAACTTTGTATAAAAGCCTCTAACCATGAAAATGTCCCCCAAACCATTTAAATAAACAGTGAAACAATTTTTCAGCAAGCTATCTTTGAGGAATTTCAGAAAAAGATCTCTCCCAAGTAGGTGAAAGCATTGTTTAACCCAAGGTAGGTGGGTGACCTGAGAAACCAGTGAGAAGCTCTTAGATACAATATGGCTCAGATTTCAGTGAGGGACTGAAGTCCCAGCATGTGGCCAAGTGCCAACATAGCTGAGGTCCTGGATGATAGCTGAAGTGCCAAGGCAGGTGAAGTCCTAGTTCAGCAGCCCAACAGTGAGGCTCTAAACTACAGTTTGTAGAGCAAGACTTGAGTCCCAGAACATTGGAACAGTATCAGGTTACCTCAACACAGGGTGCAAGACCCTCACACAGTACCCCAGCCCCCAGCACAAAATGTTTGAGTCTATACCCCTTATACAATTCTAGGAGCTCTAGGAAGAGCTCAAAAAGGATTCTGAAAAAGCAAAGAAGAAGAAAAATGAAGAAAAGAAATGAGATCATACAAGGTAATTATGAAAAACTGACAGAAGTGAAAAATAATTTTAAAAATAAAATCAATCAAGTGGAAAAAGAAAGGAATTCACCTAAAAGTAAAATTAACCAATTGGAAAAGGAAACAAAAAAGCTAACTGAATAAAATAAAACTGTTAAAACAAGAATTGGACAAATGGAAACAAATCACTCAATGAGAAATTGAGATCCCATCAAGCAAAACCAAGAAGTTGAAAAAACATAAAATACTCTTTAGGAAAAATAACTGACTTAAAAACAGATCCATTAGAGATAATCTACGAATTATTTGTCTATCTGAATATCTCAATCATAAAAAGAACCTGGACAATATCTTGCAAGAAATTATGAAAACTACCTTATATCTCAAACAAGATGATAAAAGTCCTTGAATGTATACATCAACCACCCTACCCCCTGAAAGAGACCCCAAAATGAAAAAAATCCATGAAATACTGTAGCCAAATTTCAGAAGTCTCAGCTAAAGGAGAAAAATACCACAAGTAGTCAAAAAGAATTAATTTAAAAAAAATAAAAAAAGTTAAAAAAATTTAAAAAAGAATTAATTTTAAAACCAGGGAACCATGGGCAGAATTGTAAGTTTTCAATATTGCAAGATTGGAAGGCCTGGGAATATGTCATTCTGGGGGGCAAAGTAGATTGGATTAAAACCAAGAATCAAATGCCCTGAAAATTTCCATATATTCTTTCAGGGGAAAAGGATGCATTTTCAAAAAATAAAGGACTTTCAAATTTATCTGATAAAAAGAGCTGAACTAAACAGAAAATTTGAACTTAAAATATAAGACTCAAGAAATGGATAAAAAGGTAAATGGAAAGAGGGAAACTTGTTAATCAGTAAGACTAAATTGTTTATATTCCTACTTGGGAAGACAATACTTGCAACTCTTGAGAATTGTATTGCTCTTGAGAGAGTTGAAAAGAATATACTTAGATTGTTTATAAAATGAATGTTATGTGATCAAACTTTTAAAGTAGGGAGCTCTTTTTCTATTGGGACAGTTAGAGGGAGGTACTTGAAAAGGGTATTTCAGTATCAATAGACCCTGATGCGATCAAATTTTTAGCTCTTGAAGATTGGGACAGTTGGAGAGATTCTACATGAAAAGAGGATGTGCTATAATGTGATAATAATGGAAGGATGCTTATGGCTCTTGAGAAATGTACTTCTGACAGGACAGATGAAAGGAGAATGCTTTGATAGAGTGAATAGATATGGATGGATATGTACAGAGCAGTTAGGATATGGAGAAATGAATTATGTTCAGAGAAGTGGAGGTATAAGAGGATAAATAACAACACGTGAAGAGGCACAAAGAATTAATATAGTAGAGGGAAAGAAGGGAGGGTGTGAGCACTAATGTTACTATCAATAGATTTGGTTCATAGAGGGAATAACCCATATTCCCAATTAGATAAAGAACTTTATCCTCCCCTACAGGAAAACAAGGGAGAAAGGGGAAATAAAAGAAAAAGAGAAAGAATTTTTCAATACTCATTTTAAACTTCCAATATCCTAATTTCCATTGATACTTTGAATGATGCAAATTGTAATCTATTTACCATTTCTTTCTATGTGTGTCACATACATATCTTATAATATATACTTTGTAAGTGGATATATGATATCCTTTTCTGTTATTGAAAAAGTAATATCAAAACAAATTTTCAACAAGAAAAAATATATTTATAGTCTAAAAGAAGGAAATCATTCTATGATAGACACCATGGCACAAAGGGCATAGTGGGATCTATGTGTCACAATATAATTCAGTGGAAAGAGTAAATGAAGATTCAGTGGAACTGAGTACAAATCACACTTCTGATGATTATTCTCCTTGTATATATCATTTAACTTTCTGTTACCTGAGTGTCCTCATCCAAAACAGGGAGTTGAACCAGATCCAAGGAGCCCTCAAGCTCTAGACCTATCATCCTTTTCTGACACATGAACTGAAAGAGAATAAAGAGAATAAATATAGAAACTGAAGCATTGATTTTATGAATATGGAGTGATAATTTGGTCATATCAACCCTTTGCCAATGTATAGACATAGGAATGGGGACTAAACCTGACATTACATTGGTATGGGAAACTCTCAGATGAAGAAACAACTATTACCAATAGAAGTACCACAACTTCTTTGCAACTTCTTATAGTTGTTCAGGTCCCTGAAAGGTCAAGTGTCTTGCAGAGAGCTACCCCAATATGACAGAAAATGCTTCTTCATCTAGGCATTTTATTGATGAAAATCATAGGTCTAGTCCCTATACAAGTTCTAAACATATATATATATATATATATATATATATATATGTATGTATATATCCTTTAGCAATCTATCTATGTATCTATTTACCTATCAATATATCATTTTTATTTTCTATTATGTATATTATCTATAGTTATCTAGATCAAGATCTATCATCAATAGTTATCATTTATCTATCACCTATCAATCAAAAATTCAAAATATTTCTAAAAAATGATGAGGTCTTTGAAATGAAAATTTAGTTAGGAATAAATCTTCAGATAATTCCTATAAAGACCTTCCCAGGAAGGGATATTTAATAATAAAATCAATTTTTAATCAGATGAGTCTAGTTTTAAATATCTGAATCACTAAAAAAAGTTTTTGGAGTAAAATTTTTGTACATTTGTTTGTTTGTTTTCTGCAAACAAGAACTCCAGAACACTTTATAGCAGTAAGAATAAGGAGATTTACCTTGTAGCAGTTTAAACTCTCATCTGGCCTAGGAAGAAAAAGAAGAGATTCTCCCATGCACTCATGTATTAAGCTTAGAAAATGAAATGACTATAATCTACTTTCAATGTCCTTCAAGATCAGACAAATTTGTTTCATGTTCATTAGCAACATTGACCTTCAGTTTCACTGAGATCTGCATACTTAGCCTGGAATTGGGCAGATGTAACGCTTCTGGACACATGGCACAATTTCATCTCTCAAAAACATAAGCATTGTATGCATAGGGCCAATAGGAATGACCTCCGATACCATGTCAAATATCACACCTGTTAGTCATTGGTTACTAGTTATTTCTTGCCCTTTGCCTCCAGCAATGGGTTCTATTTGTTTTTATGGCCTCATTCACATCTTCATTTTTTCCCTTTTTTTTAAATTTCTTTTTTTGCAAGGCAATTGGATCAAGTGACTTGACCAAGGTCATACAGGTAGATAATTATTTTCTGAGGTCAGATTTGAACTTAGGTCCTCCTGACTTGATGAGTTTCAGAATCACAACTATAAGTAGAGTCATCTCTTGCACAATTGATCAGACATTTCTAGTCTGGGCCCATAATCAATGACTTGCAAGGAGGAGATTGGTTCCCCTTGCAGATCTCAAGCCCTCACCACTCACAGGAGTGAATATGTAGCAGCTACCATTCTGGTTTTGACCTCAGAGATAAAAGTGACAATGCCACAGAAGAAACCATCATTCCTAGAGAAAAATCTATGTTTCTCAAACCAAGCATAATTTGCTACTGTTCAGGCTCCAGAAATATAGGTTAAATCTACAGAAGTTCAGAGAGATATTGGTTCTAGGATTCTGGCTATCGATTCTATTGATTCAGGGTTCTGGTTTCAATCCATCATTGGTCATTCCTGAATATATACCATTCATTACTTTTTTTTACACTCTCATAGCAGCTCCTATACAACATTCAGGAAAGAGGAAAGTATACTACTTGATATTCTCAGAAACTGAGTCCACACATCAAGGTCCACCTTGATAATGTCAATTCATATACCAAGCTTCCTATTAGCCAGATCCACTATTTGGACATTATACTTAAATTGTTATTTGCCAAACTCATTATCCTGATAAAAGTGTAGAAACTTTTAGCTTTCTCTTTTTTGGCTGCATGATCATTAGCAGTCATTAATACTGGATGGAGGGGTGACCCAAAGGAGTCTGCTGGGTTGCAATCTTGGTGGTGCATTGAAAGAAGATGAGGGAGAAAACCCATAGTATAAAAAACTCAAGCAGCAACTCAAGTAAATTTCACAGAACTAGTGGAACATTGGTATTATGATCTTAAATTATCACAAGTTCTAGGAGGAGGAGTTACTATAAATGCCTTTTAAGTCCTGCAAAACTTTTACCTGGGTTGTTAAAATCTGTATGGTCACAACAGATGGAGGACAGACTTGAGAGGGATTCTACATATAAGTCACACAGGATTAGAAAATTATTATTTTAAATTCTTGAGGTCAGGAAAAGAACAGAGGAGCTATGATTTTCAAATCTCTTTGTCTGGATGAATGGGGGGATTATTGTTAGATTTAGAAAGACATATCAGAATGACAGAAACATTGGTATGGAATCCTAATCAAAATGATAATAGAGAACCAAAGTGTCAATATCCTTGACCCAATTTACAAATATCCAATATTTACTTTCATAGACAAATAAGGGATGTAATTGGGATTGGAGATCAGAGAGATAATTATATTAAAAAAGATTCATATTACTAATATACAGTAAAAGAAATAAGCAGTGAGCAAGAGGATTGGGAAATGGCTATTAAAATACTGAATAAATGAAGTAGGCATGAATCATTATAAAATAACACTTCTATCTATAAATTGAAGGGAGGAGGAAAAGATTTGCCCTCAAAAAAAAAAACTAACAAAACTTCAGAGGCAATTAAACTAATCTAGAAAATAGGGTTAGTGTTAGTAGAGAGTTCAGTAACTGATTCAGTATCCTCTCCACAATTCCTTCTCTTGCATTAAGGGACTTCAGCATAAATGCTAATGATATTCTAACTTTCCAGTTCCTCAATGTTCTCAACTTCCTTGACCTACTTTTTATTCTACCTTAACTATACAAATCAATTCACTCACTTTTTTCAATCTTGTCAACTCTGCATGACCTCAATTAAGATTTTTTTTGGCAGAAATACTAGAGATGTTAACCATTTCCTTCTCTAATTCATTTTATAAATGAGGAAACTGAGACAATCAAGGTAAAGTGATTAGCCCAGGTTGACACACCTGGAAGATGTCTGAAACTGAATTGAACTCATGAAAATTAATTTTCCAGTTTTCAATGAAATATTTTACATTTTTCTTATTCATTTTTTAAAATTTTCCTTGACTGATTCTTGATGTCTCAGAGTCATTAGTTCTACTTGTCCCAGCTATTCTTCAAGGAATTATTTTCTTCAATTAGTTTTTGCATTTCTTTTTCCATGTGGTCAATTCTATTTTTAAAATTCCTGTGTTTTTTTTTATTTGCCCAACTGTATTTTAGAAAGAATTATTTTCTTTTTGCTGTTGCCCAATTGTATTTTCAAAGAATTTTTCTTCAGTCGATTTTTGTTCTTATTTTTGCAAGATGTTGAATTTTTCTTGCATGTCTTTCCCCAATTTCTCTACTTGATTTTTAGTGTTCTTTTTGAACTTGTCCAAGAAATCTTTTTTGGACTGGAGACCAACTCATATTCTCCTCTGCAGCTTCACATGTAATACCTTTTTCTGACATCTTCTTCTGAGGGTGTTTTGCTCGTCCTTATCTCCAAGGTAGCATTCTCTAGTCCTGACTTTTCTCCGACATTTTCTGAGTTTAGTTTCAGTGTTACACCAAGCTTCTTGAGTTGGGGGAGGGTTCCATTGAAGGACTTTTTGCCTTGAGAACCCTAGAGGTTTGCTCACTGGACAGAGATCTTCTGGGTTGGGAATGCTAGTTGTTTGATGTCTGAGTCTTGTTGGGCCAGTTAATCAAAGGGTCTGGGTAACCTATGCTGGAGCCTATCCAGTTGACCTTCTTTTCCGCTGGTCTCCAGAACTGGGGCTCCAGGAACCTCCATTCCAGTTTTCTTCTATAACTGAGAACCTCTGGCTGTCCCCTCCACATCTATGTCCATGCACTGGTTAAAGTTCCCACTCCCACTACATCTGGGTTAGACCCTGCTGGAAAATGCTCTACTCTGTTCTTTATGATTCTGTCCCTCCAAAATCCAATGAAAGACTTGATTAATGGTGTTTTTGAGGTAAACTATAAGGTTTTAAGAAAATTCCTGGCTTCTCTCTGTCATCTTGGCTCTTATTCCCAACCTTTCTGTTTCCAGACACTGCTGTCTATCACATTGTACCACCTAACTACACAGAGATGATAAAACCTTTGATCTTACCAACATTCAAAATTTTTTTACTTCTGTAATTAAGAAATCTGAAATTTCACTGATTATAATTTTCTATTATTCCCTTTGTCTCTATGCTTTATTTATCCCAAATCTGTCCATGTCACCACTTTTATCTGTAATCCATCTCTCATTAGTACTTTATCAGACCATTTCCTCTGATATAGCTTTAATTTCCTCCCTTCCCATTCTTGAGAGTTAACTAATTCAACTCTAATTCCTTATTTTCTGATCCTTTGCTCTCTTCTTTTATCACTGTTTACATCTTTTTTAACTCCAAGTCTTTATTACTCCCATTACTTTTTATATTCAAGCCCTACTGAGTGGAACTATTGAATGTTTTGCCACCAAACTAAATAGATCCACCACACATTTATTATTTAATCTCACTTGGGCTATTATTGTAGCAAAGAAATTTATCTTATTCCTTCATAATCAATTATCTCTTTGAATTTCCAAAATGGAGGTTCATAAATTTATCTTCTCTGCCACTGAATCCCATACTGTCCCTTCTCCAATTTTTAAAGCTGAGAACTTGCCTCTTAACATCACTAAAAAAAGAGAGACCACTTGTCATGAGTTCTTTTCCACATCTCATATCATTGACACCATTTCACTTTCCTATCCTTCAAATTTTTGAAGAAACAGGAATTATTTTAGCCACAACCAACCTTCTAAATGTCCCTTTTTAATTATACAATTATTTTGTCTACCAATTATAAAAAAGTAGTTTCTACCAATCATTTTTGCAAGGTTTTGAATTTTACAATTTTTCACTCTTTCTCCCTTCCCTCCCCCTTCCCTATAAGAAGGCAATCTGATAATCTTTACATTTGTTTCCATGATATGCATAGATCAAAATTCAATGTGCTGAGACAAAAAATATCCTTAAGGAAGAAAGAAATATTGGAAATAGAAAAATTATATAATACATAAGACAGCATTTTAAAAATTGAAGATAATAATCTTGGTCTTCATTTAAAGTCCACAGTTCTTTCTCTGGATACAGGTGGTATTCTCCATCACAGATACCCTAAAATTGTCCCTGATTATTGCACTCATGGAATGAGCAAGACCATTAAGGTTGATTATCACCCTCATATTGCTGTTAGGATGAAAAATGTTCTTCTGGTTCTGCTTATCTCACTCAGAATCAGTTCATACAAGTCCTTCCAGGTTTCCCTGAAATCCCATCCCTCTTGGTTTCTAATAGAACAATAGTGTTCCATAATGTACATATACCATAATTAATTCAGCCACTCCCCAATTGATGGGCATCCCATCAATTTCCAATTCTTTGCCACTACAAACAAAGCAGCTATGAATAGTTTTTGTACATGTGGGATTTTTTACCCTTTTTCATGATCTCTTCAGGATATAGACTGAGTATTGGCATTGCTGGATCAAAGCATATGTGAATTTTTATTGTCCTTTAATTCCAAATTGCTTTCCAGAAAGGTTGGATCAGTTCACAGTTTATCAATAATGTATTAGTGTCCTGCAGATATCCCACAGCCCTTCAACATTGATCATTGTCCTTTCTGGTCATATCGACCAATCTGAGAATTATGAGGTGGTACCACAGAGATGCTTTAATTTGAATTTTTTAGTCTGTAATGATTTAGAGCAATTTTTCATATGACTATTGATAGCTTTGATTTCCTCATCTGAAAAGTTCCTTTGCATATCTTCTGACCGCTTGTCAATTGGGTAATGGCTTGTGTTTTTTAAATTTTATTCAGTTCTCTAAGTATTTTAGAAATGAGTCCTTTGCCAGAAACACTAGTTGTAAAAATTGTTTCTCAATTTACAACATTTCTTTTGATCTTAGAGTGGTTTTGTTCATGCAAAAGTTTTTTTAATTTAATGTAATCAAAATTATCCCTTCCTTGTTCATGAACTGCTCCCCTTTACATAGATCTGTCAGGTAAACTATACCTCATTCTCTTAATTTGCATATAATACTTTTGGTCTGAATTCTGCACTCATTTTGATCTTATCTTCTATAGGGTATGAGATGTTGGTCTAATCACAGTTTCTGCCATACTGTCTTCCCACTTTCCCAGCAGTTTTTAACAAAGTTCTTATCCCAGAAGCTGGACTCTTTGAGTTTATCAAACAGCAGATTACTATAATCATTTCCTGCTGTCTCTTTTGTACCTAATCTATTCCACTGATCCACCATTTTATTTCTTAGCCAGTAACCAGACAGTTTTGATGACTGAGGCTTTATAATATAATTTTAGGTCTGGTAATGCTTAAGCCAATTCTTTTGCACTTTTTTCATCAAATCCCTTGATATTCTTGATCTTTTTTTTCTCTCCTTATGAATTTAGTTCAGCATTTTTCTGGCTCACTAAAGTAATATTTTAGAAGTCTGAGTGGTGTGGCACCAAATAAGTAATTTAATTTAGTTAGAATTGACTTTTTATTATATTAGCTTGGCATATCCATGAGCAATTGACATTTGCCCAGTTATTCAGATTTGTGTGAAAGGTTTTTTATAGTTGTTTCATAGAGTTTCTCAGTTTGCCTTGGCAGGTAGACTCTCAAATATTTTACATTATCTGATGATGGTTTAAATGGGATTTCTCTTTCTAACTCTTGCTGCTGCATCTTGTTGGTTATGTATAGAAATTCTGAGGATTTATGTGGGTTTATTTTATATCCTGCAACTTTGTTAAAAATTGCTACTTGTTTTCAGTAGTTTTTTAGTCTATTTTTTAGGTTTCCCTAGGTATACCATTATGTCATCTGTGAAGAGTGAGAGTTTTGATTCTTCCTTCCCAATTCTAATTCCTTTAATTTCTTTATCTTCCCTTATTGCTGAAGCTATGATTTCTACTAAAGTATTTAATAGTTTTGATGAAAACTGACATCTTTGTTTCACCCTCATCTTATTAGAAATGATTCTAGTTTGACCCCATTGCATAAAATGTTTGTTGATGGTTTTAGTAGATACTGCTTATCATTTTAAGGAACAATGAATTTATTCTTATGCTCTCTGGTGTTTTTAATAGGAATGGGTGCTCTATTTTGGTCAAAGGCTTTTTCAGCATCAATTGAGATAATCATATGATTTACTAGGTTTGTTATTGATATAGTCAATTATGTTGACAGTTTTCCTAATATTGAACCAACCCTACATTCCTAGAATAAATCAAGCTTGGTAATAATGTATAATCCTAGTGATAACTTGCTGTAATCACTTTGTTAATATTTCATTTAATTTTTTACATCCATATTCATTAGGGAAATTGATCCATAATTTTTTTTTCTCTGCTTTGAATCTTCCTGGTTTAGGTTTCAGTATCATATTGGTGTCATAGAAGGAATTAGGCAGAGTTCCTTTTACATCTATTTTTACAAAATATAGAATTGGAACCAATTGCTCCTTGAATCATTAATAGAATTCATTTTTGAAACCTCCTGGCCCTGGAGATTTTCCCCTTAGGGAGTTCTTTGATGGCTCATTGAATTTCTTTTTCTGAAAAATATTTATTTAGGTATTTAATTTCCTCTTTAGCCTGGGAAATTTATATTTTGTAAATATTCATCCATTTCAATTAGATTATCAAATTTATTGGCATACAGTTGGAAAAATAGTTCTGAATTATCACTTTAATTTCATCCTCATTGGAGGTGAGTTCACCTTTTTTTCATTTATGATATTGGTAATTTGGTTTTATTCTTTCTTTTTTTTAAACCAAATTAACCTAAGGTTTATCTATTTTATTGTTTTTTTTCATAAAACCAACTCTTAGTTTTTTATAAATTCAATAGCTTTCTTTCAGTTTTATTAATTCCTCCTTTAATTTTTAGAATTTCTAATTTGATTTAATTGGGGGTTTTTAATTTGTTCTTTCTCTAACTTTAGTTGCATGCTCAGTTCATTGATTTCCTCTTTCTCTATTTTATTCATGTAAGAATTTAGAGATATAATATATCCCCTAATGACTGCTTTAACTCTAATCCATAAGTTTTGGTATGTTGTCTCATTATTGTTATTGTCTTGAATGAAATCACTAATTTGCTGTTTGATCTACTCATTCTTTAAAATGAGGCTATTTCTTTCCCAATTAGTTTTAGGTCTAGCTCTCCGTGGCCCATTATTGTATTTGATTTTTATTACATTTTGATCTGAAAAGGATGTTTTCACTATTTCTGTCTTTCTGAATTTGATTACAAGGTTTTTATACCTTAGTAAATGGTCTATTTTTACATAGGTGCCATGTACTATTAAAAACATGGTATTTTTCTTTCTATCCCTATTCAATTTCCTCCAAAGGTCTATCATGTATAGTTTTCTAATATTCTATTTACCTCCTTAACTTGCGTATTATTTATTTTATCAAGTAGATTTATCTAAATCTGATAGAGGGAGGTTGAGGTCTCCCATCAGTAGAGTGTTGTTCTCTAGGTCTTCTCATAACTCATTCAACTTCTCCTCTAAGAATCTGAATGCTATACAACTAGGTGCATACATATATATTATTGTAATTGCTTCATTGTCTATGGTATCTTTAGGAGGATATAGTTTCCTTCCTTATTTCTTTTAATGAAATCTATCTTTGCAGCTGCTTTGTCTGAGGCAAGGATTGCTAACCCTGTCTTTCTTTTTTTTCACTTCAGCTAAAACATAATATATTCTGCTCCAGTCTTTTACCTTTACACTGTATGTATCTCTCTACTTCAAATGTGTTTCTTGTAGGCAACATATTATAAGATTCTGTTTTTTTATCTTATATTTTATGGGATAATTCATCCCATTCATATTCAAAGTTACAATGACTAATTTTTTTATAGCTCTCCAAGATATCTTCCCTCCATTTGTATTTTCCCCCCTTTTTACCTTTCCAACCCTCATCCTCCTCTTACTAAAAATATGAAACACAATGAATTTCTGTGTAATCCTTGCACAGGAGTCATGCTATTCAATCCCCCCCATCTAAAAATATTAAACACTTAATGAATTTGCATGTAATACTTAAGCAGGGGCCATGTTAATCTTCTCTGTATCTTTCCAATATGTGCTACTAAAGTGAACACCTAAATGTCCCTTTGATCTCATTCCTTTCCATCTTTTTCATTAGATGGCTCCACAATCAATCTTTTCATTCTAATCTTCCCTCTCCATTTCTATATATCTAATACCTATATCTCTATATCTATATATAAACATACATATATACATATATTTTTGTCCATATACACATATACATCTCTGTGCTTCTTCAGACTGCAAAAACCTTTTTCTCATAAATTAAAAATAATATAAAATTTTTAAAATCTCCAACTTTCACTAGATCCTGCAGTCCTCTCATGTTCTCACCCTTTTTCTCAGTTCTCTTTTAAATCCTTAGAAAAAGCTATCTACATTAGATTTCTCTCCTCTCATCTATTTATCAACTCTGAACTTTTTAACTCAATAAAAATTTTTCTTCAAGGCTTATAAACTGATGTGTTTTATTCATCAAGCATCAATTATGAAAATGATTATCATGATGCTTATAATCAATTGCAGTTTCATTATTCTCATTTTATCTTTGAATTCATTAGAAAATAATCCTGAAATGGCAGTATCCTGCTTTAGTAGTAAATTTACTATTTAGTATAGTGTAATAGTAATAATTGTAGTATTTGCATTTCTACTACTGACACTACTACTATTATTACTGTTTCTCCTATTGAAATAACAATAGTAAAGATGATTATTGATGGTGACAATAATTATAAAAGTTAATATAAAATTTATCTCTAAGTCAAGATGACCTGAATTTAAATGTCACCTTTGATACATTCTATATTTCTTTTCTCATGCACTTCCCTAAGACTTCAAATTGCAGCACAGTTGCTTCTCTATATTGTTGGAGAGATGTTCCTTATGCCATTGTATTCTTAGATTCAGACAAAAATAACAGGAATATTTCTAATGAGGAAGGGAAAAAAGATTTTATAGAGTATCTACTAATAAAAGGCAATAGACTAAATTATTTTTTTATACATTTTATCTCATTTGGTCCTCAAAAATAATTCTAAAATATAAAAAATACATTTTACAGTTGATGAAACTCAGGCAAACAGAAATTATGTCAAATGTTGAGGGTCACAGAAGTGATAAGTATCTGGATCAAATTTGAAGCTACTCAACTTTCTATCCACTGCCCATATTAATAGCTAATATATTATGTCTCATTTTATTATCACCACCACCAAAGAGATAAACATTGTAGGTATCATTATTCGTGTTACAAAAAAGAAAAATATCACAGTGATTAACTACTGACTTAGTGGGAATGGTATGTGTGGGAAGGAAGAGGCAGGAGTCAGTATGTTTTAATATGATAAAATTCTGGTCATTGGGTTTTAAACTGAAGGATAAATTAATTTGGTGCAGTACTTTTTAATACCATTTCTCTGTATCTGCTTCTATCGCTGTATTTTTCATTGTATTTTTTTGCCTACTTAACATGGCAAAACTTTTCACTGCATGTCTAAGAGACTTTTGTTATTCTTAGAAATATTTTAAATAATCAAACAACTTATAGAGAGATTACTGATGAATCATGCATTTAATCAACAGAATAGGAGACACAAGCTTAGGACAAGCTCAAAAGGATTTAGGTATTTAACCATATTTGGAAGTATAGCCATTGACTTCATGCATTCAACTCACTCATCTTCATATGTATGTCTCTGCTTTGTTTCATAAAAAGAAAAAAAGAAAAAAATGGCCAGCTTTCCACAGGCACAAACATCAGGTATTGTTAGACTACCATATATTCAGGGGAAACGTCCTTCATGAAACCTCTAAATCTCCCTCATGCCTTCCCCTAATTAATATTAAAAAAATTTCCTTCCTCAAATTTCTTAAAATACATTGTCTAATTATTTCATTGGCAAATATCACATTATTCATTTTCTTATAATTAATTTTATATATACTTTATTTTCAAATTAGAATGTAAATTCCTTGAGAAGAATATTTATGCCTTATTTTCTCTTTTTAGGGAAGGTGCCTAAAACATAGGACAATAGGACAATTAAGAACAATTTTGAATCAAATTGGCTTTCTTATTCTGGGGACAAGTAATTGACTAGATCATAGACTAAAATGTCACAGGTTACACATTAAAGAATCAGAAATGGAAAAGATCTTAGAGATAAAATTTAACTCTTGAATTTGACAGATTAAAGGGATGTGAGGTTTTTAAGAAAGATTCTATTTATTTTTAGTCTTATAATTTTCCCCCATTCTTGCTTCTCATCCCCCACCCCCACAGAAGTCATTCTGTTAGTGTTTACATTGGTTCCATGTTATACATTGATCTCAGTTGAATTTAGTGACAGAGAAATCATATCCATAAGGAAGAAATATAAAGTATGAGACAGTAAAATTACATTACAATATAATGCTTTTTTTTTCTAATTAGAAGGCACTAGTCTTTGGACTTTGTTCAAATTCCATAATTCTTTTTATAGATGCAGATGGTATTCTCCATTGCAGATAGCTGAAAATTGTCCCCAGTTGTTGCACTGGAGGGATGATCAAGTCTGTCACGGTTGATCATCACCGCCCCCATGTTGTTGTTAGGGTGTTCAATGTTTTTCTGGTTCTGCTCATCTCGCTCAGCATCAGTTCACACAAAGCTCTCCAGGCTTCCCTGAATTCCCATTCCTCCTGGTTTCCTAATAGAACAATGGTGTTCCATGACACACATATACCACTGTTTGTTAAGCCATTCCCTAATTGAAGGACATTCACTTAATTTCCAATTCTTTGCCACCACAAATAGGGCTGATGTGAATATTTTTGCACAAGTGATATTTTTAACCCTTTTTCATAATCTCTTCAGGGTATAGACACAGTAGTAGTATTGCTGGATCAGGTTGGATGAGCTCACAGCTCCACCAACAATGCATTAGTGTCCCAGATTTTCCATATCTCTTTCAACATTGATCATTGTCCTTTTTGGTCATATTGTCCAGTCTGAGAGGTGTAAGGTGTTATCTCAGAGATGCTTTAAGTTGCATTTCTCTAATAAGTAATGATTTGGAGCAATTTTTCATATGACTATGGATTGCTTTGATTTCTTCAGCTGTAAATTGCCTTTGCATATCCTTTGACCGTTTGTCAATTGGGGAATAGCTTGTTTTTTTTAGAAAATTTCACTCAGTTCTCTGTATATTTTAGAAATGATTCCTTTGTCAGAAATACTTGTTGCAAAAACTGTTTCCAAATTTACATTTCTTTTGATCTTGGCAACAGTGGTGTTGTCTGTGCAAAAGCTTCTTAATTTAATGTAGTCAAAATTATCTAGTTTGTTCTGAATGATGTTCTCTATCTCTTCCTTGGTCATAAACTGTTCCCATTTCCATAGATTTGACAGATAAACTACTCCCTGATCTTCTAGTTTGCTTATAATATTGTTTTCTTATGTCTCAATTGTGTGTCTATTTGGATCTTATCTTGGTATAAGGTGTGAGGTGTTTGTCTAATCTAAGTTTCTTCCATACTAACTTCCAATTTTCCCAACAATTTTTATCAGAGACAGTTTTTATCCCAATAGCTGGACTCTCTGGGTTTATCAAACAGAAGATTACTATAATCATTTCCTGCTATTGCACCTAGTCTATTCCACTGATCCATTACTCTATTTCTTAGCCAATACCAGACAAATTTGAGGACCGATACTTTATATTATATTTTTCAATCTGGTAAGGCTAAGCCACCTTCTTTTGTACTTTTTTTCCATTGAATCCCTGGAAATTCTTGACTTTTTATTTCTTCAAATAAATTTACTTACAACTTTTTCTAACTCATTAAAGCAATTTTTTGAAATTTTGATTGGTAGGATGCTAAGCAAGTAGTTTAGTTTTGGCAGAATTTTCATTTTTTTTTATATTAGCTCAAACTATCCATGAGCAGTTGATGTTTTCCCAGGTATTTAAATCTGATTTTATTTCCATGAGAAGAGTTTCATAATCATTTTCAAAAAGTTCTTGAGTCAGCCTTAGCAGGTAGACTCCCAGGTATTTTATTTTGTCTGGGGTTAGCTGAATGGGATTTCTCTTTCTAGCTCTTTCTACTGTATCTTGCTAGTCATATATAGAAATGTAGAGGATTTATGAGGGTTTATTTTATATCCTGCTACTTTGCTAAAATTGCTAATTATTTTTGTAGTTTTTTTAGATGACTTTTTGGAATTCTCTAGGTATACCCTCATGTTATCTGCAAAGAGTGAGAGTTTTTTCTCCTCCTTCCCTATACTAGTTCATTCAATTTCTTTTTCTTCTCTCATTGTTGAGGCTAACATTTCTAAAATGATATTGAATAGTAATGGTGATAATGGGCATCCTTGTTTCACCCTTGATCTTATTGGGCATGCTTCTAGCCTATCTCCATTGCCTATAAGGCTTGTTGATGGTTTAGTATAGATACTGCTTATTACTCTAAGTAACAACCCATTTGTCCCTATACTTTCTAGTGTCTTTAGTAGGAATGGGTGTTGTATTTATCAAAAAATTTTTTAGCATCTATTGATATAATCATATGATTTCTTATAGGTATGTTATTGATATAATTAATTTTACTAACAAATTTCCTAATATTGAACCAGTCCTGTATTACTGGGATAAATCCTACTTGATCATAATGTATTATCCTAGCGTTAAGTTGTTGTAATGCTAAGATCTTATTTAAGATTTTTTGCATCTATATTCATCAGGGAGATAGGTATATAATTTTCTTTCTTTTTTAACTCTTCCTGGTTTAGGTATCAGCACAATATGGGTGTCATAGAAAGTTAGGCAGAGTTCTGTCTTCCCCTATTTTTCCAAAGAGTTTACATAGAATTGGAAGCAATTGTTCCTTAAATGTTTGATAGAATACACTGGTGAATCCATCTGGCCCTGGAGATTTTTTCTTAGGGAGTTCCATAATGGCTTGTTGAATTTCTTTTTCTGATTTAGGGTTATTTAAATTTACAGTTCCCTCTTCTTTTAATCTAGGCAAATTATATTTTTGTAAATATATGCCCATTTCACTTAGATTCTCAAATTTGTTGGCATAGAGTTGGGCAAAATAATTTTGAATTATTACTTTAATTTCAACCTCATTGGTGGTGAGTTTACCTTTTTCATTTATGATACTAGCAATTTTATTTTCTTCTTTCTTTTTTTAAATCAGATTGACCAGAAGTCTATCAATTTTGTTGGCATTTTTTCATAAAACCAGCTCTTGGTTTTATTTATTAGTTCAATAGTTTTCTTGCTTTCAACTTTATTAATTTCTCCGTTAATTTTTAGAATTTCTAATTTGGTATTTAATTGGGGGTTTTTAATTTGTTCCTTGTCTTATTTTTAGTTGCATATTTAGTTCATTGATTTCTCCTTTCTCTAGTTTATTCATGTGAGCATTTAAAGATATCATATATCCCCTGACAGCCACCTTGAGTATATCCCATAGGTTTTGGTATGTTGTATCATTATTGTCATTATCTAGGATGAAATGATTAATTCTTTCTATAATTTGTTGCTTTATCCACTCATTCTTTAAAATGAGGTTATTTAGTTTCCAATTAGTTCTGGGTCTATATCTCCCTGGCCCAGTATTGCATATGATTTTTCTTGCATTATTATCTAAGAAAGATGTATTCACTATTTCTGCCTTTCTGCAATTGATCATTAGGTTTTTATGTCCTAGTACATTGTCAATTTTTGTGTAAGTGACATATACTGCAGAAAAAAAAGTATATTCCTTTCTATCCCCATTCAATTTCCTCCATAGTTCTATCATATATAAGTTTTCTAACAATCTATTTATCTCCTTAACTTCCTTCTTGTTTATTTTATGATTCAATTTATCTAAATCTGAGAGAGGGAGGTTGATGTCTCCCACTAGAAGAGTTTTGCTGTCTGTGTCTTTCTGTAGCTCTTTCAACTTCTCTAAAAATTTGGATGCTGTACCATTGGGTGCATATGTATTTAGTATCGAAATTACTTTGTCTATTGTACCTTTTAGGAGGATATAGTTTCCTTCCTTATCTTTTTAACACTATTTTTGCAGCTGCTTTGTCTGAGATAAGGATTACTTACCCTGTTTTTTTCACTTCAACTGAAGCAAAATATATTTTGCTCCAACTTTTACCTTTATTCTATATGTAGCTCTCTGCTTCAAATGAGTTTTTTTGTAAGCAGAATAATATAAGAGTATGGTTTTTAATCCACTCTGCTTCCTGTTTACATTTTAAGGGAGATTACATCCCATTCATGTTCAAAGTTATAATTACTAGTTCTTTATTGCCCTCCATGCTATCTTCCTTCTGTTTGTATTTTCCCCTTTGTCTCTATCCATATTCCCCAGTGTTTTGTTTCTGAATACCTGCCACCTTCAGTGTGTTTGTCCTCTTAAATTAACCCCTCCCCTTTTTTCCCCTTTCCCTTTTCCCTTTCTTCCCTTCCATTAGTTCCCCTTTTTCTCCCCCTCACCTCCCCCTCCCTTTTTCACTTTTTAACGCATGAAATGTAAGATAAGTTTCTTGACTTGATTAAGTGTGTCTAAGTTCACTTCAAGCCAAGTCTGATGAGATGAAGTTTCAGGTGGTTCTCAGCTTCTCCCTTCAACCCCTCAGTTACAATAGCTCTTTGGTACCTCTTGATGTAATGAGATTTACCCTATTCAGTCTCCCTCCAACCTCCCTTCTCCCTACTTCCCACCTTTTTAAGGAGGTATTGTTTTTAAATCATCCTATCTGAATCACAGAAAAGTTATGAGTGTCCATCATTTCTGACTATATATATTTTCTCTAATAGAGTTAAAATTCTCAAGAGTTATGAGACTTTTTCTCCCAAGTGGGTAGATAGCCAGTTTCATCTTACTGTATACCAGTTTTTAGGTTGTTTTTACCTTTTCATGTGTCTCTTGAGCCTCCTGTTTTATGTCCAAATTTTCTATTTAGCTCTAGTCTTTTCATTATGAAATCTAGGAAGTCTCCCATTTCATTAAATATCCACATTTTTCCCTGGAAGAGAAGGCTTGGTTTTGCTGGGTATTGGATTCTTGGCTGCATTCCAAGTTCCTTTGCTCTTTGGAATATCTCATTCCAGGCCCTTCAATCCTTTAATGATCCTGTGGCCAGGTCCTGTGTAATCCTTATTGTGACTCCTTGGTATTTAAAATTTTCTTTCTGGCTGCTTGTAGTATTTTTTTCTCTTATCTGATAGTCGTGGAATTTGGCAACAACATTTCTTGTTGTTTTCATTTTAGGATCTCTTTCAGGAGGGGATTGATGTATTCTTTCAATAACCATTTTGCCCTCTGGTTCCAGGATAACAGGGCAATTTTCCATCACTCAATATGGTAATATTAGGTCCAGGCTTTTTTTTCTCTTCAATTTTCTCAGGAAGGCCAATAATTCTAAGATTTTCCCTTTTCGATTGATTCTTGAGGTCAGTGGTTTCCTGATGTGGTATTTTACATTTTTTCTATTTTTTTTTATCTTGTTGTCTTATGAAGTCATTAATTTCTGATAATTCCATTCTTTTTCTTAGAGGAGAAGATTTTTCTTCCATTATTTTTTGCACTTCCTTTTCTAGTTGGTTCATTCTATTTTTGAAGGATTTTTTCTAGTTTGTCCAAATGTATTTTTGAAAGAATCATTTCCTTTTTGCTTTTGCCCAATTGAGGATTTGAGAGAATCATTTTCTTTTTGCTTTTGCCCACTTGAAGATTTGAGAGAGTCATTCTCATTTTGTATTTGTCCAATTGTCTTTTCCAAGGATTTGTTTTCTTGTTGCAAGATGTTAATTTAATCTTGCAACATGTTAATTTTCTCTTGAGTTTCTTTTCCCAGTTTTTTTAATTGATTTTTAAATTCCTCCCTGATTTCTTCAAGGAAGTCTTTCTAGGCTGGAGACCAATTCATATTCTCCTCAGCAGTGCTAGATATCTCTGGATTAGGACCTGTCTCTTCTAAGTATTTCTCCATGGGGCTCACCTTTTCTCTGGCCTTTTTTCTCTTGTGTGGGGGGTGGGGAGCTGGCCCTCAGAGGTTTGCTTCTGAGGATCCTAGAGGCTTTTTTCACTTGGTTTAGTGGAATTTAGTGGAATTCCAAGGGCCAGTCAGTAGGGGGTGTTGGTTGCTTTCTCTGGCATGAAGTCCTCAGCAGCAGGGTCTGAGTTGACCTTGAAAACTGGGCTGGGCCCTGGGGGACCAAGTTAATCTCTTTCTGTTGAGTGTGCTCTGCTGCCTCTTTGGGGAGTGGGGGTGTTGTTTATTGTATGTTCTGGACAAAGGGCTCTGTGGAAAGTATGGATCTCATGCCCTGGGCCCAGCTGGCTGTTCTCCAGGAAAGCTCTGAGACACTGTGCTGGAACTCATCCTCCTGTAGCTCTTCTCCTCCTGGCCAAAGACTCCAAAGCTAAAGCTGAATCTCACACTACCACTCCCTGAAATCTCCATGGCTGAGGCCGACACTCTGGACTTCCTCAACTGCCATCTGCAACATTGATCCTCTGCTCTTTTCTCTCCTGCTCTCTTCTACCAGTTCACTCAGGGTCCCCTGAGACAGACCTTCTTGGTAGGCATTCTTCTCCTAGTTTCTCTTTCTGAGTTTTGCTGATGGAATTTCTATTAAGAGGTTTCTCTCATGTTATTTCTCAGGGGAGAGGGAGAGCGCTATCACAATGTCTGTCTTCTTTCCACCATCTTGGTGGAAAGAAGGGGATGTTTTTTTTTAATTCACATAGTAAATTGGTGGTGCAGGAAGGCCTAAAATCCTGTTCTGAATGTTGAATATTCAAATAGTTGAATGTTGAATATTCTCTACACTATCTTCTACTATGTCTTTCTCATTCTCTTTTTAACTTTTTAACTCTTCTCATCTCTTTGATGTCCTCTCCTCTCCTTTCTTCTCCTCTTCTTTCCTTTTCTCTCTCTCTCTCTCTCTCTCTCTCTCTCTCCTCTCTCCCTGTCTCTCTCAGGACTTTCTTGTTGTAAGTATAGCACTCTATAAATTGTATCTTCCTAGCATGTACACATACATATATGCATATATGTAGGTATATATATTATATATAATTTTATAAGCATGCATATGTCCACATAAATGCTATATTTGTGTCTTCATAATATATAATACAAATGTTTGAGATTTGAGAGGAAAAATAACAACTATAGAGATCTTGAAAGACTTTATATAAGAGGTGGCACCTGATTTGAGAAGTAATGAAAAATAAAAATTATAAAAGTTATAAATGATAAGGTCATGTATTCTAGGTGTATGGGACATCCTATGCAAAATTCCCATGATAGGAGAGGGAATCTTGAATTTAAGATAGAGCAATTAAGGCGGTTTAGCTGAAATGAAGGTAGAATGTTTAAAGGGGACTAAGGTAAATTAAGTCTAGAAAGGCTGAAGTTAGATTGTAAAAGTGTATATTTTATAAGAGAGAAAAGAATTAACCACTGATCTTTTTGATCATTATAGAGCTATGGTCAATTTACTATTAGCCTAAGTATTTTGATACCATGGAATGACAGGAAAGTGAGCCTTGAAAGTTAGAGATCAACTCTGAGGTCATTGCAGTAGACTAGGCCAGAAGAAATGGGAGCTTGACTTAGGGAGTGTATTAGTGGACTGAAGGAAATATGAGTTTTCTGGAATTAGTGAGAATTGGTAGCTTATTGGATAATAGTGGGGCAATGAGAAAGAGAGAAGGAGTCAAGGATGACTCCACAATTATGAAGCTGATGACCAGAATAAGAATGCAACTTTAATAGCCTTAAAGATTTAGAACTAGCAAGTAGTGTAGTGATCGAGGCAACTCTCTCATTTTAAAAATGATAAAATTGAGAGGAGTGACTGGTCCAGGATGATACAGTGACAAGTATCACAAGTAAGATTTGAAATCAGGTCTTCCTGACTCCAATTTGTATAATGTTGCATACTCATCATTTCTTTAAAAAATGATAATGATTTTCATTCTAGACATATTTAATTTGGGATTCAAACAAAATTATCTTGGTTGAGATGCTTAACTACCAATAAGTGATCTGAGACTACATTCCTTAAAAGTATCAGACTTCTTACTCCAGTATTAGCAAGACTCTACAAAGAAACTGTTGGGAGAATGACATTTCAAATCACCTTTCAGAATTAAATGAGAAAAATAAAAATATTTTATTGTATATGAATTATTAATTTCTGATTGGTTATGGAAAATGTTTTTGAGAGGCATTTCTGCTCAAAATTTATTAATCAGTATAATGATATTTTTCTATCAACCTGGACCACTCAAATAAGGATTCATCTGAAAATAACTGTGGGAAAAAAAAACAACTTTAAGTCTATTTCCCAATTTAAGGAGTGAGAATTAAACAAAAGATTTATGAAAACCCCTTTCTATCACTGTGACCTTAGTGATGCATTTCATAAGCAATGTCTACAGTTGATCATAATTTCATCAACTCAGACAGATGCCTCAATTAGGCACCTTCATGTATTTAATCAAAGATTATACCATGGGGATATTTGAAAAAAAGCATGAAATGAAAAGAAGTCAGAGACCCTAGAGGACCACAGACCTGCTATAAACTCAAAACCAGTGCCAGTGACAGCCAGAACTTAGCTTTGGCTTTTAAATCCAAAAATTTTATTCTGTGATTTCTTCATGTCAGGCAGTCTCTTGATTTTTTCTAAAACCCATTTATATTTTCAAATCTTTAATATATTCACAACATTCTGCATTTTGGGGAGCACACACCAACTGTAAAAGCTGTTGCCTTCGTTGTGGGAAATGAGCAGAAACAAAAGCTGATTATTGAAGTTACAAGACCTGGCGGTCTTTAAAGCATACAATCCTTTTGTCAATTCAGTTGGAGTCCTCCCTTGTTTTCTTTGGATGGCTGCACCCCACACTGGGAAAATTAAGTCCTTGGCACTTTCACATCTTCCTATCAGACATGCCTTTACCTCTGGCAACAAGTAGCACAGGGGCCCTAGTTAAACTCCCAGGTTAAGGGCTAAGGCTAGTGGCTCAATTAGGCTTTAATGATGTCTGCTAATTGAAGCTATTCTTGGAAATTGGTTTCAGTTTAATAGACCTACTTTAGATTGAAGGCTGCAGAGTTCTTTAGTGTAATCTTGCCACAATTCCTTTGTGAGATATCTGCCAAACCACATAGCCTCACAGGTCTCAGCATACAAGGGGGATATCACTGTCCACCAGACAGTAAAGAGGTTTAATCAACCCTTGGTTAGTAAAAGGTTTATAAATTTGCTAAACTTGATGATGAAGACAAGAACAAATCTCTATATGTCTCTGTCTCTATCTCTCTTTGCCTGTCTCTGACTGTCTGTCTGTCTGTGAAATTACTTCTTTCAGATATTTCAGATCTCCCCACTAATGTTCATTTCTAGATAACAGGTCTTTTTTAAAAAAAATCTTTCTTTATTAATCATCTCCAGTGGTTTACACAAACTTAGCACTGAATAAATTTGGAATGGAATGGAATTAACTGAATGTTGAGCTGAAGAGCAGGAACTCTAGATTACAATCTTATCACTACCACTAACTTATTCTCTTAGACAAACTATTTTAATTATCTGACTTCCTCATCTGCAAAATAAAGCTTCAAGTTTAAGCTCATTACTAAATGTTCTTTGTTGAGTAATAGGAAGCAAATAAAGAAAAAGAAGTGCTATCATTATTTATCAGAACCCTACCAAATTTCTCTTTCTATTCCCTTGGGTCAATCTTCTTTAGATAATAAGGAAAACTCAATGAACTTCTTACTCTAAAGGGAGAAAACATTTTGTTTAACATCTCAGGTTTTGAGTGGATTCTGATAAGCTTGGAAGGCATCTCCTATGTGTATGTGCTTTTGATGGGAACTAGTGGTAAATTAAGGCCATTTGATCATTTCCATACTCTTTCTTACTCACTATAAAGACAGTGGTTTGAAGTTTAACTCAACGAATAACTTCAGATATAAAGTTCTCATCCAAACCCTAGTCTCTATTGTTAACTCACATTTTTTTTTCTTTGTGGAATTGTAGAATGTCTTAGACTAATACACTGATTAAATGAGCATTTATTGAGTATTTACTGTGAGCAAGTCATTGTCTCTTCCTTCAAGGAATTTATAAGCTGAGACAAGAATTTTCTAAGTTTCTGCAGGCTTAAAAATGTTTCTCTAATATATTAATATATTTGAGGGGGGGAGAAAGACAGGGAGATAGCAACAGAGAGGAGAAAAGAGTTCATTTTCATTTGCAAGAAATCAGTTCAAGCTTCATGAAAGAGTTAACATTTTATGTAGGCCTTGAATAGTAGTTAGATTTTAATAGTGGAAAAAATTAAGAATTCTAGGCAGAGAGGTAAAATGGCTTAAGAATTGTTTAGACAATAAAAATATCAATTTGGCTGTAGTGTAGGAATCATGTCATAATGGGAATAAAAGCTGAGAATGGGGGCAGATCATTTAGGGATTTTGCATACAAACTCATCTGGAATCCATCATATAATCCTTAGCTCTAGGTTTGAATATTATTTATCCTTAATAGATGCCCTTCTACCTCCTAAAAGTCTCTCCATGAATACCTTCATTATAACTTTCACCTTTCTGTTATGGATTTGAGTAGGATCTGACCCACCAAGATTTTTCATCACAAGATTTTAAATTATAAGAGGTCTTAGACATCACCTAGTCAAATATTGTAAATTTATAAATTACAGAAACTGAGTTCTATGATTGTAAAGTCATGTTTACTGGAAATGCTGATCAATAGGGGCTTAACAAAAGGTAATGAATATCAAGTAATAATTGGACTCTGAATTCAAGTTTACTGATTTGGTGTTTTTTTAACTTTTTTAAGTTGCATTTATCATAAATCATGTTCAATTCAAATTTATTTTTATTTCCTCACCTACCCAGAAAGACAATTCTTTTAACAGAGACTGAAGGAAAGAAAATAACTCATCAGTCATTCTAAACATTTATTGTGAAAGACATTATATAAAATATCCCACTGCCATAATCTACTCTAGAATGACTTCTCAGATGAATAGAAGAAAATACATTTTCCCAATGTTTCTTATGGATTAAGCTTGGATATTGTTACATAATCTTTTAGGTTCATTTGATTATTCTTTCTGTTTACAGTGTTGTAACCAATGTGTATATTTTTCCTGGTTCTATTCTTCATCAGTTCTCATCTTCCCATACTTCTCTGCAAATTCAGTGTCCTTGACACTACACCATATTGTGTTTAAATTTCATTCTCACTGTTGAAGTCTTTTCTCTGTGTTGTTCTGGTTAGCATGAGACAATTCCTCTCCTTAAATGGTTAGTTTAATCATATAATATCTGAACTTTCTCCTCTAAACCATGGCATCTTACCTTATCTAAGTTACCATGTTTCCTTTTCTGCACCTGATCCCACTATGTTTCAATAATTACTATATTTTCACTCTGATTTATTTTCTTCTCTTTCAAAATGTGTGCCTTTTTTTCAGGATAATATTTTAGATTACCCTTCAGTAGATCCATGATAACAGACATGCCTTGAAACATGCACCAATGGGCAGTTGTCTGTTGCTGCTGATGGGAGGTTTTTCCTCCCCCTTGGAGTCCCAGTCTTGGATGTTTACTTATCCTTAGACACTTTCCTTAAGTAGTGACTTTGTAGATTCCAAATTTTCAAATACTTTGGGAAAGCCTCATTCATTCCAAGTATTCCTCTGATGTCTCCTCATCAGAAAGAAATAAAACTGGGTTCTTGAACGTCATGCCAACAGTGCTCATGTTCTGGCAGGTTCTGTCGGTCTATTATGGTTTTGACTATTATGGGCCTGTGATAGCCTGGAACAGCTGTTAAGAGAGCAAGTGAAATTTTCACCAGAGATTTATGAAGATCAGTTAATAAAGCAAAGTGGAACTGTGGTCTGCATCAAAGGAGGGAGTGTAAGCACTGGGAAAATAACAAATAATCCTCCACCACTAATCTCATCTTTCCCCGAGCCCCAATTTAACAATTTGGGCAGACTTTGATGTGAAAGGATTACAGTATTTCTATGTAGATTCAGAGCAAAGAATGATGACTAATAAGTGGAAGTTATAGAAAGCAAATTTGCTTTAATAATGTTCTAATCTGCCTTACAAACTTCTTGAGGGTAGGAACTCTTTCTAATTCATCTTTGTATTTTCACTACTCCCTAAAACAATGTATATTGATAAAACAGTATATATTGATTGAATGAATGAAAGCTCTGCTCTGTATAAGGAACATCTTTCAAACAATTCAGAATAAGATCTGGAACTGTGATGTCATTGATATAGGAACTTTACCAAGGAGATCCCCTCTACTGATGCAAGATATAAGTCAGAACCTTCTCTGTTCAAATTAACTAGAACTATGAAAAATGGAATGAGTCATTGTGAGAGTTTACCAAACCTTACAATCAACGAAACATTCATTAAATAGCTGGCATATACAAGACACTATGCTAATAGAAGTATATATATGTGTGTGTGTGTATGTGTGTGTGTGTATGAGTGTGTGTACATATACATATACATATTTTTCATATATATTTTATTTATAAATATTATATACCTCCTTT